>NC_064626.1:740092217-740395247 GCF_023864275.1 Schistocerca cancellata
TCCAGAATTGTTATGAGTAGTGGAAGAAAAGTCTCCAGTGCCATGTGACTTCTCAAGCCAAGTACTTTGAAGGGGAAAATGTTGAATTATAATGTTATTGGAATCATACTGGTGGGGAAAAAAAATCACTCTCATTACATTATTTACACATACCATATGAGGGGAACTATGGTCAAGTGTGGTGGAAATGGTTTTGTGTCCCCCCACCTCATCTACGTCCAGCTATCCTGAAGTTTTTTCCATGATGCTCCAATGTCTGGTTACCTGGGATTTGTGGAGCTGGACAGAATTTGGCCAGAATTGGCCAGATCTCTACTGATCAGTTAGACAGTATGTGAGCCACTGTAAGGAATACCAGCATAGGAAGCATATGTCATAATTACCTATGTGGCATCTAGTACCATATCCACCTTGTGTCATTCCACCAAATTGCAATCGACTTCTTGGGAAGGTTCTCAAAGTTGACAAACTGCTTTACCTGCTTTGGCGGTACCAAAGCTGTGCCAACTACCAAAGCTCTGGAAATTGCAAGGTTACTTGTAGAAGACATTGTTTTTAAGCAAGAGCAGGCTGTGTAGTGATTTCTGATCTTGGAAATCTTACCCTCTCGAAACTAGTATCATATAAGACATTGGGAGATACGCCCCCTCCGGTGTGCGCTGATGTTGAATAAAGGGATTGAGACACAGTACTGACCATCTGACATTTGCATACAACAAAGCGAAGCAAGATACTGCAAGCTTCGCCCTGTTTTTTCTGCTCCATAGTGAAATGTTACTCGGAAGTCTTGACTAGAATCTGTAAGTGCAATCATGTTATGTGAATTTAGCATAATAAAATCTGTAACTGGTAGAAATGCCAGATTTTTCAAGGACTGCTTTACTTGAGTTATGCCAATCTTCTCAATACTGAACCTGCGTTGTTGAGTGTCCGATGATCATTTTTATTTCCATTCCGTTCTGTATAATAGGCCTAAGTCTATTTGAAATAAAAACTGTGGCAATATAATTCATTTTATAAGCTCATTTAGTCCACTAGTCCCTTGAGATTACGTTAGTTAATGTGATGCATTTCACATCTGGCGCCATAATTGCACAATACTTGAGCATCAACGAATACTTCAAAAGCATGTCTGCCCAATATAGTGTCATAAAACTGAGTGCAAGTTGGTGTCTTGGCTTCCAATATGGCTGGCTGACAGTACCAATTGATAATTACATTTTAGCCTATTTACGCAGATTATAAATAGAGAACAATATTTATGATAAAAACAGATCAGATGTTGATTATTTTCATGAACAAATTCTGTATTTATGTAGTGAGCATTATTTACGGAAATAGCATTTCTTGGTCTCTGCATTTACTATAGTTCAATTCTTTTATCTTGGCGGCTCGCGCATGCCCGCCCAGACGCGGGAGATTGCTGCGTTGACAGTTGCACACGACGCATGCCCCAATAGAAGCAGCGCCATAGTATAGCATAGTTCGCAAGCTTACGTTTAGGGGGGAGCGCGCAGTTCATGAAGTAAAGCCACCACGGCCGCATTAACCCTTTCGCTGCTACAAAGACTTGCTCCCTGCACGAGCAGTGCAGACACATCGTGTTCCGACTGCTTAGAGTTTGCAGAGGTAAAAGTCCATAGAGTATACTTTCCGTATGGTCGATTTTAGTTGCCACAATGTTGAGAATGAAATGTGGACAAGATACCTAAATTTCATATAAAATTTACTGTATAACAATATCTCATTTAAGTACCACATAGGTGTCATATGTAATATTGAGAAATATTCCGTCTGTCGCGACTGTAACAAAAGTTTTATTTACACTGAGCACGTTTGGCTCTATTTTAAAGCACTTCAATCAATCAAGAGGAAGTAGACAAAATACATTAAACAAAACTGTGGACTTACAAAAACATTAGGACTTAAATATACCGTCTATCAGTGAAGTGCTCTGAGCTATGTCAAATATAATTTTTGTGTGTGGCACACACAGACATCATTTATTTGCTAAAACACTGATCAGCCAACACAAACGTTGAATATTGTGTTACCGCAACACAAAACTACGAAAGGTGACTTGGCAATGGAGGAGACAAAATACTGCCCACTGAAGATGCTTCAAAAGAGAGAAACGCGTCTGGTCTAAATAAGTCGCTTGTTAAAGTTGCAGAAGAGGAATATATTTCAGTACCATTGGTAAAACTGCGACTGTGGAACAAAAACAAAAAAGAGAACATGAGTACCACTGTGTATGTGCCATACTTTTCATTGATTGAAGTGCTTTAAAATAAAGCCAAACGCATCCGGTGTAAATAATACTTTTATTACAGTCGCGAAAGACTGAATATTTCTCAATATTACATATGACACCTACGCCGTACTTAAATTAAATGAGATATTGTTATACAGTAAATTTTGTATGAAATTTAGGTATCTTGCCCACATTTCATTCTCAACATTGTGGCAACTAAAATCGATCATATGGAAAGTATACGCTATGGACTTCTACCTCTGCAAACTCTTCAAAATTTCGTGCAATGGTTTACTACATTTAATGCTGCATAATATCTGCGTTGATCATTGAAACAAAATTAAGTCATTTATGGGGGGAAGGTATCAGTCAAGAAGACGTGTAAAAAATCAAATTTTTGGGCCAAATAGTTTTTGTGAAATCGAATGATAAGTGTGTCAAAGCAGTGGGAACACCATGTGTCTGCACAGGCGAGCAGTGCTGTGACGACAAAATCGCGCACAGCGTGGATGCGGGGAGCACGTGTCTGCAGCAGCGAAAGGGTTAATGAAGAGACAAAGCACTAGAAACTTCAAAAAATTACATTCAAACGAATATAATTCGTGAAGTAAGGCACTTCGATATTGTTTTTAAATAATGAAAATATTAAGCACCGCACAAGGTTTGAACTCATAATCTTTCGCGTAGAAGCCCAACACTTTAACTATTACACTAATGCACCTCGTTTGACTATTTCAAGCCATGAGGAGTATAACTGTCACGCAAAAAACTGACAAACACTGTTGGTATGACTATGAATTACTCACACTTCGTCGAAGTACAATAGGAAGTAAACAATTACCGCTGTTCTTTATTGCGAAAAAGCAGTTCGTGAGATTGATACAAACACCTTACCTTGCTATCGCCTGAATTAGGAGTCTTATTGCTTGTTTGATTTAATTAATTAATAGAATATGAAGCAATTGGTATAAAGAATGCTTTTTCCAAACTTCCTATAAAAGAAAGTCTGCTATCAAGACGTTGCTTTTGTTCTATTACTTTATTTATGACTGAACGTTTCTAAAAATGAAGACACTCGTCCATGCTCTGCACTGCAGTCGAGATCTGGCAACGTCGTTCTCTGTTCATTGGCTGACTGTGTTTTGCGACGTCAGATGCGCAGAACAAACCTAAACTCAGCCGCCAACATAAATGACGCGCACGTATGGGTAATTGGAACCTGATATTTGTTTTGGAACTTGGTCCACAAATATATATTTTAAAGCTCTAGTTTTCCTCAGAACAAGACTTTTTAATTATTGTGTATTGAATTAAGAGTAAAAATCTGAACAGAATTCTGATTATGATTACAGATCAGGTGTGCTCTGAATTTCTGAATTACATCAAAATTTAAATATTTCATATTCTGATAACAACAAGCTTGGCAAGAAATAAAATGCATTCTGGATACTCCTCCTCCTCCTCCTCCTCCTCCTCCTCCTCCTCCTCCTCCTAAGTTTCTTGATGAGCTATAAATTCCTAAAAAAGTAGTTAGGCCACTCCAAACCAAGTGGTCTAATTTCGGACAAGTGACCATCGCAGGTTTTGATGAAATTTTATGTGAATGTTGACACATGTTTGCAATGAACATTGATAAAGTTCTACTTTCATCAGTTTAATACTTGCAGAGATACAGTCATTTGTTTGGCCTCGTAGTGCAGCTTTGAGACATAATATCTCTAGGAATATTTTCTTGAAAGAAACAGAACTAGGCCATTTTGTAGAATGTTTTGCTCTCTCTTCATAAACAATGAAAAAGGTTTCATGAGCAATTTTCATACAGATAATTTGAAACAGTCAACCAAAAAATGGTATCTTAAAGAAAAAACGTGAAATTAAGCTTTTTATATCTCCATAAATAATTTTGGGGTAAACCTGAAACTTTAACTGCAATAACATATCAACATAAGCTCTTAGAATATAAAGTTTCATTCTCATACTGCTTTCCATAGTTTACGTTGAGAGCATATTATTATTATTATTATTATTATTATTATTACAGACTTTTTAAAACCCTTTTCGTTAGAAAGACCATGTTCTAAATCACCTAAGAACAAGATTTGGTTTAGCAATGTGACCATATAAGGCTATAAAAAAAAGACGAGGTTATGGTGTGGTGAAAATGTGGCCATATTGTGCTGGTACTCACATTAAATGTGAGATATTTTTATTGTGTTTTGCATTTGTTTTCTAGAGCATGGGGAAAGTAAAATCAGATGTTTCGATAAACAGAAAATGAGCTTGAATCAGAAAAACTCGAAAAACTGCAAAAAAGTAGTCTTTTGTTTTTCTTTAACATCCTGTGAATTCCACATATCTTAAAAAATACTTTTCATAAAAAATTAAAGGGCAGTAATAAGGATAGTTTTTGTTCGTCTAACAATGTGAGGTAATCACTCAAGCTTCTCAGTGCGGCAGTTTGCAGTGTGGAATTTCAAGAATATGTGCCACATCACTGTGAAAAGTGTCCTAGACCAGAAGCTATAGCATCACAACATGATCCAAAGGAAATTATTGATATAAGCAATGGATCCATACCATTTAGAACATTCTGGACACGAAACAAATGTTGAAGAAATAGGAACAAAAGTTGAGTTATATAATAAAATGGGACACCTACAGCCACCCTTATGTCATCATTTACTATATGGCTACCAGTTTCAGTCCTTCTGTGCACCATCTTCAGGCCTTAGCTCAAGCTAAGTGGGTTAGCACCATCCGTTTGCTCAGTGTATCAGTGGCGAACATCTATAACTGGTTTTCACAGATTACCTGTGATAATGATGTTGTCTCTCCAGCGATCAGCTATCAACTAGTGATAGTTGATGGTTGGAGAGACATCGCTGCTACAGCTAGTCTCTGAAAACCAGTTATAGATGTTGGCCACTGATAGGTTGTGCATATGGATCCTCTCAGCATCAATTAAGGCCTGAAGAGCATCAATTAAGGCCTGAAGGCGGTGCACTGAAGCACCAAAAATGGTAGCCAATATAATAAATGACATAATAGGATGGCTGTATGTGTTACATTGTATTATATAAGTGAATGGCTGAAGTACCTCCAAACACAAGAATGGATGTACATCACCAGACATCTAAGTTTGTATCTTAATGTTGTTAAATGAGATCCAGAGAAAGATGAGCTTACTATCCTAATGCATTTTACTGAGAATTATTCATTTATTATTCAGGATGCAGTGCGAGGTTTCCTTTGAGAAAATGGTTAGCCAACAATCCATCCATTTGTCATCTATTTTACTCAAAAACATAAGATGGAATCTCTTGAGTTCTTGCGTTAACTGCAGCAAGACACAATTAATGCTCAACATTTTCGTCAAGGAACTGATCAAATCTGTAAAAATGAAGTTTGCTCAGATTTCCATATCCATTTTTCAGAGATGGCTCTGATATCCAGTACAAAACTTTCAAAAACTGTCTCAATTTGTGTACGGCCAGTTAATAGACAGATTCTAATACCTGTAGATGTGTTTTGCTTCTGTACTGAGAACATTAACAATATTAAATTGTCTTTCAGCAGCTAAGAATAAACTGAACAAAATAAAAGGGCCACAAGAAGACGGGTTTCGATATAGGCATACATTAGCAGGAGCTAGAGAAAAATCTCAACTTTTACCAGCCGATGAAACAGTTCAGGTCATCAGAATTTAGAATGATGCATCATCTTTTGTGGCAAAATTAAGTTAGAGTAGTGAATGAGAGTAACAGTATTATGAAAAGGATAGTTGCTACTCACCATACAGCAGAGATGCTGAATCCAGATAGGTACAACAAAAACACTTTTTTGTTGTTGTTGTGACTTCCTGTGTGTCAGCATCTCCGCTTTATGGTGAGTAGCAACTATCCTTTTCATAATATTGTTACGTTCTATCCTGGATTTTCCATTGGTAGTGAAGGAGATATAAACATCAGATCTCCAAGCAGGACAATATACTAAATGCATTTATGAAAAAGAGTGGTGGATTGGAATCCTTTGTTAGACTTCCTCAGCAGAAAGATGCTTTATGCATCCACGTGGCCCGGCAAATTCATTGTATTCGCCATAAGGAAGTGGCATGTGCTGAGTTCTAAAACAACCCAATATTGCAGTTATTCCAGCTCCATCAGTGATATCATCTTGCTTTCAGTATAGTTTTCCTTGTGATATTCAACAGCAATTAATTAAATCTTTAAAGGATTCAAGCAGCTTGTAGTAAACATAAGCTTAAGATCCAAAAAGAAATATTTTTTAGCTTTGGCCTGGGACACTGAAAGAACTGGCTCATCGGATTTGGGACTCTGTGGAAACAGACCCAATCAGGCATCATATTTTTTGGTATTGAAACCCACCCAAGGTACCTGTTGCATAGCTTAGGGCATGGACTGTATGGAGATGGGGGTGCTGGTTTTCTCTCTTTAAAATAATTCAGTAGTGGTTAAGCCATCATCGACTATATCAACACATTTATACAAACAAGTTTACAACAGTGTACTTATGTTCCACATAAACAGCAAACACAAAATATGCTATTTTGTAGACTGGAATTAAATTTGCATATCAGTGGCATCCCAAAAGAAAAACTCCCATTGAAAATTTTCATTAACATGAATCCTTTCAAAAAAAAAAAATAAATAAAAATAAATAAATAAATAAATAAATAAAAAAAGAAAAGAAAAGAAAAGAAAAGAGGGAGAGTCAGACTGCTGTGAAGTTCTCCAAACTTTGCACAATGCTACAAGGATGTAAAAATTGAAGGCAGTTTGTAGAATGTGTGTTGCAGCTGTTCGGCAACAATTTTATTACTGTGATCCCTAGTGCCTCAGTGATGCATGGTTAAATTTTGAAGTTTATAACTACTTATGACAGCAGAAAAACTGGCTGAAATATGTTATTATGAATCTTGACAAGGTGCCCTTCTTTTTTGTCTTTTTTCAAGTTGTTCTGGCTCAAGCTCACTTTCTGTTCATCAGGATTTTTGATATTACATTCCCCTGAGAGTATTAAACAACTGTAAAACAAAATAAAAATGTTAGATTTAATTTAAGTATCAGCAGAATATGGCCACAAACCTACTTGTTTAGATGGTTTGGAACATGATTTTTTAAATGAAAATTGTTTAAAAGAGTTGGCAGAATTTTTTTGTTAAACTGGGTTGAAAATACCCATTTTTTGTAAGTCATAACATGCAAAGTTTCAGATTTATCATTCACTTACTTTCCGAGCTAAAGAAAACTAAACTTAACATATTTTTTCAAACAGCCATTTTTCTGACCAACTTTGCTTCGAATTATCCACATGAAAATTCCTTATGAAATCTTTTTTTGTTTCTTCGCAGACAATATTGCCTGAGATAGTGTCTCAAGGTTTCTGAAAGTTATTGAAAGCTGCTTTACAGTGTCAGTTAAATGACTGTATCTCCACAAGTATTTTACTGGTAATTGTGAAACTTGTCCAGTGTTTATTGGGAAAGTGTGTGTATTCACACAGAATTTTGTTAAAATACATGATGGTCATGACCACTTGGCATGGAATTACCCAAGTAGTTTTTGTAATAGGCAAATTTGCAAGTCATATATTTCATTAATTTATGTGTCATTAATATCTTCTAATAATTCAGGTCGATTTTTTAGTCTCTTATAACCACAATAGCGGCCAGTCACACACAACTAAGTGCTGTTGTTATTTAAATTGCTTTGCAATTTATAGTTTTCGACATTTGTTTGTTTAAAATGTAGCTGTAATTATGGCTTGTCAACAAACTTTGTTCTACTTACTAAATGCAAGAATATGGGTTGAGTATTATGGTATTGTATAGGTACCACAGATGTTAATCGTATTTACCTGATTATAAGACAAATTTTTTTCCAAAATTCACTATTCAGAAAATACAGGGTTATCTTATATTCCCAGATTAAACTATTGCCGATGTTAACATTTTTACGTTATTTATATAGATTATATAGGGGTTGTCTTACATTTACAGATGAATCTTTGGCTATTGAGGTCACATGCAGAATTATTTTGAAGAATACGGAAGGTCAGGGATGGTCATACAATACTTTCATTCGAACTGGCTCGAGATTTCCCGAAACGCTGGAATGCTTGATACAGTATTGACGTTCAAACAATTGTGTGAAATTTGAATCATGCGGCACTAGTGCAAGGGATGTATGAAAAACTATGAACTAGCCACTAGAACAGTCTCTTTCTCTGCTTAAAATTTGACAGTTTTGTGAAACACAGCAGAAAATAGCACAAAATCCTATCATCTTACAAACACTTGTTGCATTTGAACAGGTTTGCAATGAAAGTTCCATACATGTATTGACACTGTGTGCAAACATTAATGCTGTTTCATTTTTTTAAAGTAAAGGTAACATTTAAAAGCAGAAATGTTGACTTTCAAGAAACGTTATTAGTTTCTGAACCCAGATCAACACTTTACTTGATTATGAGGGGCCGGTCGGGATGGCAGAGCGGTTCTAGGCGCTATAGTGTGGAACCGCGCGTCGGCTACGGTCGCAGGTTCGAATCCTGCCTCGGGCATGGATGTGTGTGATGTCCTTAGGTTAGTTAGGTTTAAGTAGTTCTAAGTTCTAGAGGACTGATGACCTCAGAAGTTAAGTCCCATAGTGCTCAGAGCCATTTGAACCATTTTTTTTTATTATGAGGGACTGTAATGATTTACTAAGTGGGTTGCAAGGGAGAATTTCGGTCACTGTTCACATATTAGAATACTGAGTAAAAGCGTTACCAGATTTTAATCAGCTCTAAAACATGGTGGTGACATTATGAAGATACAAGAAGGAAAATTAATTCGTAATGAAATAAATCTTATTAAACTGACTATCATCGTTGTCACAAGAATAAATTACAGTGGCAAGACCTGTCATGCCGATAGTATAAACAGACATCAGTAGATCATGGGACACGTGAAAGTTTGAAAATGGTCTGAATCGTGATTGCAATCTTTAATTTATGTATTAGTTGCTGTTGTTATATATGACTTGCACTCTAAAAGATATTGCAGTCCATGTTTCAGATTTGCTCAAGCACAGAACTACAGAAGGGTTGAAGGGGAACATAGATACAAGCTTGACTAAGGCCTAGATGAGTGCAGGGAGGTGGGTAGTGAGCCGAAAACAAATTATGTCATGTTGCCAACCATGGGAATCCATCCCGTGTACTTTGGCTTTTTAGGAACAACTACCATGTTTAAACTTCACTTTGCCAGAATCAGTTTGTAGTCGAATTGAATTAACTTTAAAACTGGACAAGTAATCAACAGCAGCATTAATTTCTGCAGGAGGCGGTAAAAGTCTAGACAGGGGCCAGTTGCGTGCGTGTTTCATGCTGCAAAGTTGTCGACACTCACAGCAACATATGATGGTAACGAAAGGCTCCTGGGCCTGTGAAGACAATGAGAAGAGTGGCAGGTTTGAAAACAAGGGACACACTAACATCCCCACATCAGCACAGAAGGGAATTCCGATGTGTAATCAATAAAAATGGCTGTGTTCTCAGGTCCCTCGGTAACCACAACCTCAGAACTCACAACATATTTGGAAGAACGGCCAAATATTTGCCAAAATAAATTTGACAGCTACGCTCTTAGCATCATGATGATTAAAAATAGTGATAAAACAGACGTCAGGGTAGGTAAGTGAAAAATGTAGAAAAGAAAACGGTCCTCAAATTAATGATAATCACTTCTTTTCGTTTAGTTTATTTCTCCTTCTTTTATCAAAATTTAGGCAATCAATAAATTGCAGAAACTTATATAGGTATTATGTTAACCTTTTTGGCTGATATTTATGGCAATAAAATGGTTTTAATTTCATTAATCAGAAGATATTGAAAATAAATTTTTCTCTAGGAGTGTCATGAAAATAAGGGGGTCGTCTTGTAATTAGGGTCTTCTCATACTCGGGCAAATACAGTATGTTAAAGTTTTTTATTTTGACCATTATTTGCATGTGGAAGCCTTCAACGAACTTTATACCCAGCAAAGTTTAATGCAGTGTTCGTTATATGACTGGATTCGTTATTGAATTGACCAGTACCCTGTCTGAAATGTTATACCCATACCCTTCGTCAACAAGACAAAAGCACATACCCATACCCTTCGTCAACAAGACAAAAGCACATACCCATACCCTTCGTCAACAAGACAAAAGCACAGAGGTGTAGTCCATGTCCTCTGTATAATGGCCTACTACCATCCTGAGGTGCAATTGGCATATGAGGGCTCCTCATTCAAGGAACCAGAAGACATATCAACAATTGCAAGCCTGTGACAGAAGGGGCTACCCTCAGTGTTTATCATAAGCAAGAGGATGTGACCACATGACCTCGACACAGGGACCTGCCAGCACTGCCATAAAGAAGATTAGTGACACAATCTAGATTCAGTGTGCAGTAGTTGGCTCCAGTGAGAGCTGAATCAGCGGGTCAGTATGTCTCCAGGAGATTGCATGCTGTGGATCACCACTTCAAACCCAACCACCAGCAATTATTTGTTATATAATATTTATCATTTCTGGAAAGTTATCAGAATTTCTTATATGTGTAATATTTGTGTGTTGTGGAATTGGAATTTCAGTGCATAGAGGCATCTGTTTGTAGTGAATGCGTTTCCCTGATTTCGTCATTTAAAAAAAGCTTCTTCGGTACTTTTTTACTATTTTTGTATCATTTTGTCAGTAATTTTGCTAAATTTTATTTTCGCTTTTCAGCACTAAAGGCTAAAGCAAAAATATAGGCATTCAAACATCTTTTATTGTTACATAAATTAAAAAAGCATGAAAATGATACATCTGATGAAAACACACAAATCAAGGCATGAATATGGGGAAAACCTTTATCTTGCCACTTTAATAAGTAGGGCCTAGCCTATGTCCATAATCCAGGGATACCATGACTTCCATATTACTAAGAGTCAGAGCTGCTCTGCTGTCATCAATTATATTACAATATATTGAAAATTACCTCTCATTGTCAATGTTACTGATGGATCCACAAAGCCTTTATTGCAGCAAAATGCCCATATTCTGATTTCAGCGAAAGAACAAGAACAAGAACAATCAACAATCACATCAACATTTTTTACCTTCTCTATAAGAACTAGCAACTAAATCCCTGAACATTATTTGTGGTGCAAGACATTCTGATGCTGAAAGTTCTTGTAGAATGGAAATTTGCTTCATTAACCGAGAGATTTCATCACTGGCTAAATCACCTTTTGTTATGTTTCTCGGATCAAACAGTTTACTGATAGAAGAAATGAGAGCCTTTCCTGTGTCTCACTCCATTAAGTGGTTCAGTTTTATCAGACTTGCTCTATCTACAGATTGGAACAGGGATGTTAAATAAACTTGCATTTGCTTTGGCAATTTATGAAGTTAACCCAAGGTAGTCTTGGGAGGGAAAACAAGCAATCTCTAGTAATGTAAAGCTCTTTGGAAGGTCACTAAACTTAGCTCATAGAACATGAATATGGTATCTTGGAGGAGTACTTTTAATGTCAACAGCCAGTTGCAACAGTTTTGAACAATGCTCAATAAGAAAAATAGCTAGGCATTCAATTTTTTACTTCACTGGAGGTCAAGGCTTTAAAATAGTTTACAGCAACACTCTCATCTTCCAACAGTTTCAATGAATTCTACTGTATTATTGAGATATTCTCCAATGTACTCAACACTTCTAAACCATGAGATCCACCTGGTGATGACAGGAATAGGGAAAATTTTAGCTTTTGTGGGTTCAGCTTCATATTTCTGAATTAAGAATTGACTGTATGCATGTACTCTCTTTCGGATGTTAAGGAAGATATGTTTTGCCTGCACAACACAATGATTCAAACCATTGAGTACCATAACCAACACACACTGCTCACCAGATTTAAATTATAAGTGCAGCACTGTTTGTAGTAATCCTTCTGAAACTAAAACCGTGGTTACATTTATATGCTTACCCATGTAACAGGTTGAATCCAGAGTTATAAAAACTACATTTCATTCCAAATTTTTGAAGTACGCTTGGCATTGCTTGCGAACATTTTGTAGCTTTTGCATTTGCAATAACTTTCACTACCCTAACAAACAGCTTCTGAACTATACCACTAGCACTACTAAGTACTTTGTTCAGAACCATGAACACACACAGTCATCTTCTGTCTGTCGTTTTATTACAAAGAAATGAAACACACTCATCTTTCACAGTTTCTTTTAATCTTTCCTCCTCCTATTCCTCTTTAAAGATTCAAGGTACAGAACTGCTCAGCAGTCTTCCAGATGAGAACAAGTCTCCAGCATCTTAAAAATGTCAGTAGACCTGATATTAGAGTACTATTTAAAACCATGTAAGGAATTCAATTCAATTCATTTCAATTTATTAGCGTCCTTGTAGTACATCATCAAAATGACATAGGACTTGTCAATAAACATTACAATTTTAATAGAACTATAAGAACATTAACATAAAAATATACAAGTAGGATAACAACGTACAAAAAAAAAAAAAAAATAAAAAAAAAAATAATGCTAGTGATTCTCACATCAAAGATTATTTCCATTCTTACATTAACACTGTTTCACACTTTCATAGGAACAGCAAGTATTTAAATGTGGGCAATTAATTACACATATTTATTATGTCAGGGAAATATTAACTGTGCTTTTATTGTCAATGATTCATAAACTCTTCAGTACTGTAAAAACTATTGCTCAATAACATGTTTTGTAATTCTCTTTTAATTATGTGCAGTTTTGGTATTATTTTTAGTTCTTTGGGGAGAGCACTGTAGAGGATTTTGGGTTGGTATAGTACACTTTTGTGATACATAGTTGTTTTATGAATTTCTCTGGGGAAATCATTCCTATTCCTTGTTTCGTAGTTGTGAAATTCTCTGTTAAAATTAAATTATTAGTCTTCTTGTATTTTAAATGAATTAGGGATCCAGCATTCATTACCAATATCTAAGTATCATGGAATGAGAAAAAGAGCATAACAACACAATTATTAAATTTTCGTGGGTACTGATATCAATTTAGAAAAGCTCCTGTTGGTATTTGATCTTAATTTGTGCCACATGTATTGTACCTGTGGTTGCATTTGTGTATAATTGTTTTCAGTTCACTAATATTCATTTTGCTTTGCCTAATATCAGAATAATAACTAACATACTGAATACAGAAAGTGTATTCAATTCGATTCCAGTTCCCATGTAAATGGAGTAAACAATATTGTGAGAAAATTTGGTTTGATTGCAGGACTTCTAATTGCCAACATAGTGGTAGCGTGTTGTTGCCGCTGACATGCGCACATGTAAATTAATCTGACACACAACAATTTGGTTAGTTTGAGTAGGCCTCTCTATTTCTACATTTTAAGAGTCTTATTGCATGACAGTTGGCAGCACAGAAAAGTCCAAGCTTTCCTGATTCACAAGAATTGTCTCATTCTTGCTATAAAAATAAGAATAGTTTTTGGAGTGGGAGGGTGGGTTCAAGGCAAGCATGAACGAATTCTCTTTCCTCCCAGCTACATGTCGTTACACGAAACCGTGTCTGTCAATTTTAATACCACTAAGAAAATTGCTAAACCCCCGAACTGGCACGAGTATAAATTAAACTCATATTTATTCCCCCTAAATAATGTGTAATATTACACAATGTTCATCCTCTCTCTCAGCTTTGATCAGCCTTTTCCAGTGGAATATTAGCCTTGATAAAAGCTTGAGTTGTTGATAAAATGAATTCTTATTTGTCAGTTTTCACTTCTTTTGCTGCTGCATGGATGTGTGTGAGAGTAAGTTGTGTTTCAACACGTGCTGTCATTAGCACATTCTCCTTGTCCACTTATGGGAAGAACTGTTCCTTAATATGTTTTAGGCATAAGTCCTTTCTCTGACACTAATTTTGCTGAAAGTTTTCTTCTTGAGAAAAAACTGTCACTTTTCAGTTAAAACTTCTGGGCCCTTCCGCCCCAAAGTTTTAACTGAAGAAGATGCTGGCCTTGAAAGCGTGCATTGTATGAAAAAGCTGTCACTACCATACTAATAAAATGTAGCACAAAAACAAATCACAAAATGTAAGATTGAATGCACTGGCGATCAGCAACTATTTCCAACACACAATACACCTCCTGATAAAAGAATCAGTTGGATATTGTTTAATTTCTCACTTCCCTGTGTAAGAAAAGAAATTAACAATTTTCTATGTGATATGTCAGTATACATCAGAGTGGTGTAGAATCGATTGTCATCAGTGTTCGGATTTCATTGCCATAACTGAAATCAAATTTCTGCCGTTAACTTCAAATGATGTGATTCCATACAAGTTTGCTGAGCAAAATTTCATAAAAATTTCATGATTTCCAGCACTCTACATCCAGGAGTTCAGTTTTGTGTGACCGTAAAGGCATTTCCCATTTGCTGTCGCTCCCATGAGCCACCATGCCAAGCGTCAACTTAGTTTGTGTGAATGTTAATTAATACTAGTATCGCCTGTGGTCGAAACTCGACCAGTTGTGGCAGTGAATCTGATCAGTGACAGTAAACGTTGTGTATCTTAAAGTATCCTGAAATTTTAGCTGCAGAACTGATCCATAGCAAAGATTGCATTGTAGGTATGTGTATTCTGAAATAATTCTGTGATTTCTCTTTAATTGTTTGATCATATCAAGGGCCTCTTTGAAACATTGCGTTGAAAAATAAATTTTGTTAATGACGGCAAATTAACTTTTCCCTTATGACAACACAGTGTGAATGGCATTGCATCACATACAGTCACCTCAGACGTGAAATAATTTGCATTACAAAATTTGCACTGTAAATTCATCAAACCACAGTTGCAGTTCTCAAAATTATTTGAAATTATGTTAAGTGCACATTTAAATGTATCTTTCAGAATGACAATAGAATTATCGTTATCATCTGCACTATTCCTATTACTTTCTCGACATAAACATTCTCTCTCTCTAGCTCTTTCTCTTTCAGTCTGACCTGTTAATGTTTTTCTTTGAGGCATAGCATAAAACAAGTGTAGTTTTCTTGTAATAAGGGACGTTGTAGCTACTAAAAATGAAGATACTGAAAATTAAGAACACACTAAATTTTTTTGGTGGCGGCAGCAAACAATCACAGAGTTGGTTCTGTTTACTCTTAGGCCAAAGTAAGTGAAAAAACGACACTAACAAACTGTTTGTTGTCGACGATGGCCTCGTTACCATCTTTCATTTCCCACTGTTGACAACATTGACGACATATTAATTGTGGCATTGTAGTTGTACGGTATGTGTTTGTTACTGAACTTCACAAAGTGTTAATTTTGTGTGTCCTTTTCTGCCACAGCATTTAATGATTACATGTGATGGAAGATGGTAGAAATTTCAGAGACAAAGGAAAACATTTCTCATGTGTGGGTGGGTGCGCACACACACACACACACACACACAAAAGAAATGTTTTCCTTTGTCTCTGACATTGCTACCATCTTCCTTTTATCTCTCGTTATGGCTATGTATACATATGATTCTTTCTTTTGTGCACATTTATGGCAATGTTCCTTTCACCATTGGCCCCCAAACATAATTAATTTTAAAAATCAGTACTTCCATTTTTGATGCTCACATATTAATATTATCATAATTAAAAGAAACACACGCATTATCATTATGAATGTCAATATTGCTATTACTTTCTCTATGCAAAAATTGTGTCTGTCTAGCTGTGTGTCTTTCACTCCAACCCGTTAACATTCTCCTTCTAGGAGTACCCTAAAACAAATAGTTTCTGCTTCGTAAGGGAAGATAGAAGTTGTAGTTATTCAAAATGAAAAAAATTAAAAATTAGCAACTTACTTCAAATTTATGGTAATAGCAGGAAGTGACCACACTGTTATTTTTACAGAAAAGTAAGCAAAATAACGACACCAATATATGATGTTCACAGATTTTGTTACTGTGATATGTTGACTGTCACTGTTGACAATCTCATTGACTTAATGTTGTCACATTGTAGCTTCCTGGTATAAATATTTTAACTGCAAATGAAGCATGTAAACATGAAAACCCCTAGAATGCAATTTCACAAAATGTTGTTACTTTTGTGTGTCGTTTCTACCGTAGCACCTGATTGGTGCACAAGGCAGAGGCTGATAGCTCTTAAATGTTTGATGTTCTGGTATTGGAGACTTGTGTTCAGATATTAATATTATGAGCTTTCAGTGCTGAGTGTTGTACTTCATTCATGACCCTGCTTTTGGATTTGGACTTAATTATGATTGACAATATTTATATACTTGCTGTGGAAAATGGCTGTACCAGCAATCTTTGAATATTTGTAGTTTTTCTTTGTGACAGTGGCCTGAGAACTTATTGTAAGACGAAACCTCATTACATTTCACCATTTATCAGCAGGACACAGTTTTTAACAGACTTGTGGGGTGTTACTTTTTTTTTTATTATTGCAGTCTCTTTCACAGTTTAGCGATGATAACAAGTGCATTTAGTCTACATATTTTTCAAGTATGTTATCCAGTTTTATTATCTATGTATGGTTGGGCATTTTTTGAAAAAATGAAAAAAGAAACATGAAGTATTCTGTAAAATTTATAACGAATATTTTCATTTAGCATGCACTATGAGTGTTATGCATGGGACTCGTGTTTTACCTCCAGAAGATGATGCAACTCCCAGTCCCATTGTGGGAAATCTGTGAAGTATTTTAATTGTTGTTTCCAATTATATCTTGATGTACATTCTGTGATCTACCCTTGCAAAATATTTGTGACTCACTTAAAGCCAAGAGGAAAATAAAAGAAAAAGAAAAAAAAGAAATTAGGTTTCTTCTGCGATATAGGAAAAAAAAAAAGAAATTAGGTTTTTTCTGTGATAGTTTTCTTCATCATTCTTGCTCTACACTGATAAGAAATGAAAGCATATTGTTAAACAGTGCCATAAAGAATGCATTGTTGGGTGTATTTTTTAGTTGCCAAAAGATCTTAGTAGTACTGCAGCTTCTGTGAATAAAACTTGACAGTAAGTGTTATCCTGTATCACATTTCTTGTTGTCACTGAACCTACAGACAGTATCCACGTGCTAGGAAGATGACAAAGCTATAGAAATGTTAGAAAATGGTGAATCTTCAGTAAAACTTTTTTAAGTTTGTGAGATGGGAATACCGACAGGGATAGACTTAAAAAAAAATAAAGAAGAAAATCCAGAATGAGATTTTCACTCTGCAGCGGAGTGTGCGCTGATATGAAACTTCCTGGCAGATTAAAACTGTGTGCCCGACCGAGACTCGAACTCGGGACCTTTGCCTTTCGCGGGCAAGTGCTCATGCAGATTAAAACTGTGTGCCCGACCGAGACTCGAACTCGGGACCTTTGCCTTTCGCGGGCGAGCACTTGCCCGCGAAAGGCAAAGGTCCCGAGTTCGAGTCTCGGTCGGGCACACAGTTTTAATCTGCCAGGAAGTTTCAAAGAAGAAAATGTTACATTTTGCAAGCAAGGTTGATAACCAAGCCAACCCATGAAAGTGTAAGTGCCTTAAAGCATCAGCTTGCACAAAACTAAATCAGTTACTCAATCCACTTGTGGTTCTGGCAGAAGAGAGAGAACGGGCATTCCTGTTCCCCGTCAGATGTTAATAAAGAAACGACGAGAGTTCAGTGAAACTCATGAGATTGAAGGAAAATATGATAGTTCATCAGGATGGCTGAGGTGATTTAAATGTTGTTAAGGGATTCAAGAAAGTGCTGTTCAGGGTGAGAAACTTAATGCCAACGAAGACAACAGCTGGTGCTTTTTGTAATGAATTCTTCAGTAACATCAAACATAGCCGTTTTTACCCGGAACTTAAAGGACACGCCTACAACATCTCAACATCTGAAACTGAAGTGCGTACTAATATTGGAGTATCCACGTTTTTTTCAATTATCCGTTTTGGGTCCACATTAACCCAGGTAGTTAGGGGCTTCATGTATCTCTAATGGAGACTTAGTGAAGAGACTATGCAGCATCTTAAAGACACAAATGTATCACCATTTTTGAAGGCACTTTTCAATCTTACAACATGTCTTAAGAATAGAATTTATTGTATCTATTTGACTCTACGTGATATTCGTCGTCATCTTTTCCCTTCATCCAGAAATTGGCAGAGTTAGTACATTTATGGTACTTCTCCACTTCCCCTGTCTGTTCACAATTCTTCGTCTATAATTATTTTGTTCCGATCCAGATTCCTTCTTCTTAAACTGGTCTTTATTCTGTCAATCAAAATTTGCTCCAGGTCTCCCTCGTGGTGTCAAACTTGGTCTCCGGCATTCGTTTTGGAATTCTTCCAGCTTTAATTCTGTTGACATGTCATAACCATTTTGATGTGTTCTTCTCAATTCTCTCATTCAGCTTATTAGTCCAATTTTGTTCCTTGCATGTTGTTCATTTCCCTAATATACTTCTTAGGAATTTCATTTCACTCTCTTGAATTGTACTCTCCTCTCTTTTTGTCATTGTCATGGTCTGCAATGCATATGTCGTTTTTGTTGTAGTCTTCAGTCCTGAGACTGGTTTGATACAGCTCTCCATGCTGCTCTATCCTGTGCAAGCTTCTTCATCTCCCAGTACCTACTGCAGCCTACATCCTTCTGAATCTGCTTAGTGTATTCATCTCTTGGTCTCCCTCTACGATTTTTACCCTCCACACTGCTCTCCAGTACTAAATTGGTGATCCCTTGATGCCTCAGAACATGTACTACCAACCAATCTGTTCTCCTAGTCAAGTTGTGCCACAAACTCCTCTTCTCCCCAATTCTATTCACTACCTCCTCATTGTCAGTGTACTGTATTTGTCATGCTGTCAGCATGCTTGATCCACCTAGCTTCAGATGGTAGCACTCTCTATGGGCCCGTTGCCAGGGTAACAATTGAAGACAGTCAACAATTTTAAAAGTGGAAGAGAATACAATAGGCGCAACAGTGGAAAAAGTGAAAGAACTGTCTTCATATTATATTACCAGTAGTGCCTGTACTCCAGAGGAGTGGCAACAAAAGGCATCTGTTCTCCACATTAGGAACAGCCTAAACCTATGCTGGCAGTGGATCAAAAAATGCCTTTGCTAGTGGCAACGTCATTGTAATAATAGCCTATAAAATTAATGTACTTCAAAACAAGCCTTGGAAAAGTTCAGGGTGTAAGTACCTTATGTAATTGTGTGACTAACAACTGCAGGGAGGAATTCTAAGACAGCCATCCGTATCCAACTTTAAATTGTTCTCTGGGACGTCTAAAGATAACTTAAAAAAGAATCTGTTTTAAACCTGTTCATGATTCTTTAAGTCTGTGATGTATGTTATAGTCAGTGGAACAAAATCGTTAAACATCAAATCTTGCTATTTTGACATATCTGAAATGAAATCTTTCATACACGTAAAATTGCAAAGATGATTAATGGCTGAACGGTACTTGCCCTCTTGAGGTGACATTCCAGAACTGCCATTTGAAACATTTAAAAGTGAAAAAGCTATTCCTACTTTCTTAAACGGCAGTTCCCTTAACCTGTTGGAGAGTGGTCCATCTCATCATGGGTTCTGAGTGACCAGCCTCTTTCTTGAAGCCTTTCCCAACCAATCCCTCTTTCCTTTGTGAGGAAGGAACTAATAGCTCTAAAGGCTAGGAAGAGTTTCTTCACTTTTAAATGTGTTAAATGTGTACTGGTAGTGCTGGAACTTTGCCACTAGAAGATAACTGGCCCACTATACTGTCTCTTTGTACTTTTTTTCCAAATGAATTTTCCTTTTGATACAGTTACTTTTTTTTCATGTATGTGAGCACCCTCTTGTCTCCCCCCGTCCTCTTCTCCCCTCAACTTCCTCTCTTTCTGTACCTACCCCTTCTTCCTGGCTATCTTTATCTCTCAGCATTAAGCCAAATATGACTTTCGTTTTCCTGTCTTTCTTGGGGAGTTGAACTGCACTTAATTTCACAACCTCTCTTTCAAACTTTTTTCCAGGCTGGAGAGACTTGTATTTGGAGACCCATCTGAAGTGATAGAGAATGTCAACCGATGGGAATCTGATGATGTATCTCGTGTATTAGAACAGGGTTCTGATCCTGAAGACTCTGGTGTTGATGAAGGGGATGATAGCCCAGACTCTGACAGCTCTCCAGCATCTGATACTCTCGCCTCACCTGAGAGACAACCTGCCTGGAATGATGATGAGGATAATGAGATATGGTAAGTACTACCATCAAATGACACAGAAATGTATTCTGCTAAACCAGTGACCATCAGTGCACTTTGTGCTGTTCAGTTTATGTTGTTGTTATGTAAGTGGATTGTTAGAGCATCTGTTTGGAATAATTTCATGTTTCTTGTAACAGAGAAATATTCTGAATCAAGTTAACCCTACACATTCAGTTTATTTATTGATCTTGAATCATTTCTGCTTACTTTGTATAAATTAAACTGTCTTCTTACATATATTTTATTTGTTTCATTTCCATACACATTTGTATGGAAGTAGCTTTTAAGTCTTAATGAATGACGCAATGACCTTCTTTGTACATCATCGTGTGTCTTTTTTTTTTATAGTGTCAAAGAAGCATTGGCAAGCCAAGGACGAAGGTTGGCAATACCAAGCACATCCTCAGATGAGTACACCCATGCTCTCAAACGAAAATTTGAATCCGTTATGGGTGTTCCTAAGTGGGCAGAACTGGGGAGATCAAATAAAATAAATGATACAGATGATGAATCAGATAACGAATTACTGCAGGTATTAAAATTATTGAATCTTTTAAAAAATATTGTCTTTCAGTCCATACATACAACCCTCTGACCATCTGTCTCTTGTTATTTCTTATCCTCCCATTCTCCCTTTATCCTTGTCTTTTTTTGCACTTTGTGGAATTTTTCCTTTTTTAATGCAAATAAATTTACTTCATTTTCATTGCAGCATTGTGGGAACTTCCTTGCCAAAAAGTCATCTATATTACACCGGGGAACAATAGAACTGAAGCGACTGAAAGACCTAAATAGAGACACTTACAGTGAGGGGCCTGTAATTAAATCTGTACAGTTCCATCCGTCGGCAACTGTAGCTTTAGTTGCTGGTCTCTCTGGTGTTGCATCTCTTTTCCAGGTATGCCCATTTGTAGGTATGCTTGAAGAGTGGTTTTAAGAGATCAAGCACACAACTTCATTATTGTAAGAGCATTAATAAGACAGTTTAATGTTTATTTCCTTAATTTCCAATTGATTTACTGCCAACATTGATATTTGCCGAGTATCTGTTAATGAAACGTGGTAGCACTGAAAATGAAATAGATGCTAGTTGATTTGAACATATATCAAATATTCTGAATAAATACAAAACCTTACAAAAATGACATCAGACATATGAGAATATAGTAAAATTACACTGACCTTTACATGTTAAGGAAAAAACACGAATTGGAAAATAGAATGAAATAACTAATTATGGTACAACTATATGCACATATGTGAATCTGCATGGGTTATATGCTGTGGTACAATGAAACAAATTTCAGTGAAAGTATTGTTTTATTAATTTTAATTCCAAAACAAAAAAATAAAAAAGGTTGTGAAGAACCTACCAGAAAAATTTGTCCACCAAATCTATGAAATGGTAGAATTGATGTACATACATATCCTTCTTGTGATGTTTCATCATTTGCTGTGTGGGACTGCTAAATACAACCTTCAGGCTATTAGGTTGTGTAGTATCCCATTGTGGGTAATGCATGCACAAGCAGAGAAAAGTGCCAAGGTAGCCAAGAACAATAAAACTTTATTACTACACTACTGGTCATTAAAATTGCTACACCACAAAAATGACGTGCTACAGATGTGAAATTTAACCGACTGGAAGAAGATGCTGTGATATGCAAATGATTAGCTTTTCAGAGCATTCACACAAGGTTGGCGCTGGTGGCGACACCTACAATGTGCTGACATGAGGAAAGTTTCCAACCAATTTCTCATACACAAACAGCAGTTGACCAGCGTTGCCTGGTGAAACGTTGTTGTGATGTCTACGTAAGGAGGAGAAATGCATACCATCACGTTTCCGACTTTGATAAAGGTCGGATTGTAGCCTATCGTGATTGCAGTTTATCGTATCACGACATTGCTGCCCGCATTGGTCGAGATCCAATGACTGTTAGCAGAATATGGAATCGGTGGGTTCAGGAGGGTAATACGGAATGCCGTGCTGGATCCCAATGGCCTTGTATCACTAGCAGTCGAGATGACAGGCATCTTATCCACATGGCTGTAACAGATCGTGCAGCCACGTCTCGATCCCTGAGTCAACAGATGGGGACGTTTGCAAGACAACAACCATCTGCACGAACAGTTCAATGACGTTTGCAACAGCATGGACTATCAGCTCGAAGACCGTGGCTGCGGTTACCTTTGACGCTCCATCACAGACAGGAGCGCCTGCGATGGTGTACTCAATGACGAACCTGGCTGCACGAATGGCAAAACGTCATTTTTTCGAATGCATCCAGGTTCTGTTTACAGCATCATGATGGTCTCATCAGTGTTTGGGGACATATGCCGTATCACCCGACGTGATGATATGAGGTGCCATTGGTTACATGTCTCGGTCACCTCTTGTTCGCATTGACTGCACTTTAAAAAGTGGACGTTACATTTCAGATGTGTTAAGACCCGTGGCTCTACCCTTCATTCAATCCCTGCAAAACGCTACATTTCAGCATGATAATGCATGTTGCAGGTCCTGTATGGGCCTTTCTGGATACAGAAAATGTTCGACTGCTGCCCTGGCCAGCACGTTCTCCAGATCTCTCACCGATTGAAAACGTCTGGTCAATGGTGGCCGAGCAACTGGCTCATCACAATATGCCAGTCACTATTCTTGATGAACTGTTGAAGCTGCATGGGCAGTTGTACCTGTACACACCATCCAAGCTCTGTTTGACTCAATGCCCAGGCGTATCAAGGCCGTTATTACGGCCAGAGGTGGGTGTTCTGGGTACTGATTTCTCAGGATCTGTGCGCGCAAATTGTGTGAAAATGTTATCACGTCAGTTCTAGTATAATATATTTGTCCAATGAATAACTGTTTATCATCTGCATTTCTTCTTGGTGTAGCAATTTTATTGGCCAGTAGTGTATATAGAAAGCACACAATAATGGTAGCAACTGAAACACCTTCGGAGTCAAAGCAACGTACAGATTTTCCTGATCTGATGAAGATTTGTCACAAACACTGCAACAGTTTTTGAATTTACAGAGTACATTGTCAGTCTTTACTGAGAAATAGTGCCATAGGAAGAGTCTTTATATGCGGCACTGGTGAGGTCCCTAGTTTTACTGATGAGCACTGTGCTCTGATGAGTAGATTGGCTGCACTTCCGATGTTGAGTCGAGACATTGAGGCATGACTGTTGAGCTGTTGGGCAGCCTGCTATAAAGGCCGCCCAGGCGGAGCAATATTGGGAAGTTGTCTGGTGTCGCGTAGCTCACGGACACAAGTTAGTGCTGGCTGTACCTTGTGGATTTGGTACCCTCATAGTGCAGTGGGTGTCTCAAGCAAGATGAGCTGCATCAACTTGCAGATACCTTGACTGGGTATCAACCCAGAGCGCTCTGTTGTGTAGCATGTGACTGATCATAAGGCACCAGCTCGATTCTACATTCCTCTTCCTTTTGGAGAAAATGGCAGACACATCTTGCTGCGTAGACAGTGGCTGTGCCATAGTCTACGGCCGTGGATATGGGAGATTGTCCCCTATCCAGCAGTTAAAAATGTTCTCATTATTCCACATTTTAAGCAGAATAAAATATTGAAATGCGAGTAATTATTTTTATGACAAGTTGAAGAAAAATATTTTCAATGGTGGAAAGAACTGTGATAGTTGGGGAACTATAATGATATGAAGCTTTTGATGAAACATTTTTAAATAGCTTTTTAAGTGAATAAGAATGTTTAATTTAATTTAGTTGTCTTGAAATTGCAGATACTTAACGATTTGTTACCATTGAAATTTGCTTTTAATTTTGGTTCAGGTTGATGGCCATAACAATACAAAACTACAGTCAGTTCAGTTTGAGCGGTTTCCAATCCGCTGTTCTCATTTTACAATGGATGGAGAAAAATTTATTGTTGGTTCTCAGCATCATAGTCATTATTACAAGTATGACATGATAGCTGGAAAGAGTATGTGTGTCAACTTGTCGCAAGGAGGTGATATTACAAATATGAAGGTAAATTTTTAATTTAACTTGAGCATAGTAATTATGATTGTAGTAAAGTTATCCAAAGGGCTATTAAATATCAAAAGAAATTAATTTAATACTTATGTGAAACTCTGAATTAGCTATTGTGTTGGTATGATGTGGTAGAGCTTTCTGTAGTAAATGTTGCTTAAGAGATGAATTGGGATAAATTCTAGGATACAAGGAGACTGTAAAAAGGGTCTATGATAGTAGTACAACGATAACAGAATGTGGATCAGGTACATTTAATCTCATACAATGACTTGGGGCAATGTTTTTTTACGCTGCAGTTGATAAGAAATACTGAGTTCTTCATGGATCACTGTTATCTTTCAAGCCTCTACTAATAATTTGTGGAGAATTCGTCAAATTATAAAATATTTGCCAACTTTCATGAAGTACTGTTTAATTTTCTGCTGGTGTTTTGTGAAATTTGATTCCTAAGAGACATCTGAAATAGGCTATATTTTGGCAGCTTTGCTGTCAGTATTCTTCTGTGCTTCACAATGGTTTTACTGAATTGATGCAAAATCTATCATATCAAATTTTAGACAGTCAGTATCTTCCAAAAATTTGTCAAGTAAATGAATTGGATTGGATGTGCTCAGCAGTGCATGAAGAGTTGTTCGGAAAATTTGTACAGTGTGTGCCTGTAACATTTTTAATCACACCAACTTTATAGCAATTTTAGTCAGGAAGATTCAGTCAAGTATGGGTGAAAGTGATGTGTATTAAATTTAAATTGTTTTCTTTTTCACTAATGTCTTGGTTGACTGATACTGATCTAGTTTTTAGAAACAAAATTTTCTTGTTATCTGTACATTAGTGGAAATTAAAGCACCTGACTTTTGGATTTAATCATAAGCAACATTACAGCGTATAGTACTTCATGCTAACTACCTGACTGTAGGAATGTTACAGTACTCCTACTGCAGCTGATTTAATAGTCAAGCTTTGCCCAGTAAAAACCACAAAATTATATAAAAATCACAAAATCTTATCTTATGTAACCAGCTCTATATACAAAGCTATATATTTTTATTGTTCAGCTTAAGCAACCAAATTGAATGGTCTGTGGGGTCTTTAGTGTAACAGTTAGTTGCTGGAGAAAGGTAGGATAGGTGCACAAATTCCTGCATGCTTGCCACAAATTTTCTTTGTGCAGCTCCACAATGGTGTGTTTCCAACCTATTGTTTATCTGTTGAGTTTTACTTGATTCAGTGTTGTCCAACCTGCAATGACATTGATACAAAGTTTCTTCTGCACCCTGTGTATCCAACGATCCCACATTGATGGCCTAAATCTGTGCTACAGAACAAGTGATTTACAATTGATAAGACGTGGGGTGCATTCATGTTGTGTAAAGTGGCCAAGAGGCAGACCGAAGTTTTAGAAAAGACTACATGTCTGTCTGTTCATCAGGTTATATTTCAAGCATACCACCCATTAGCTTTCTGATTATTCATTGTCTCTTTGATTTGCAGTATATGTTTAAAACAATAAAATAAAATTATTCAGTAGCTGTGAACTTGTTCCCTCTTTGCTTCACAACACATGAGCTGCATAGTTCTATAACTATTGAAATAAATCTGTTTTTTATGACAGTCAGAAAGTTATTTTATGCACGTGGGAAGAAAAGGGTGGTCTTGGAATACGAAGCAGTGTGGAGTTTTACCAAAAACTGATGGAATGAAAATTTTATCACGTCGAAACCACAATCAAGTCTAAATCTGTAGGCAGTGAAATACAGTACTTAGTTCTGGAAGCGCATACATTATTGGCACCAATGTACAACCAGAACAGAACAGAACTGAACTCTTGGACGGAGAGTGCAGCTATTTTACAAACATAGGCTATTCCAGAATATTTGTATTTATACAGATCAAATATTTCAAAATACACAAAGAAAAGATGTACAAGAACCTTCCAGACATCATAAACTAAGTAACAAATAATCCCTGGTGGCCGGGTTTGAACTGGCAACCTGTAGCACACTAGACAGTGACTCTAATCACTATATTGCAGTGAATACATCACAGCTCACAGAAATACCAAACCACAAGAATTGCTCCCAGTACATGTGAATATTGTTAGCAGTCAACCTTAGATATATTCAGAGTTTGACACAATTGTTAAAAGCTATGTGGCTAATTATACATGCTACCAGGAGCTGGATGAAACGAGGACCAGAAAGCATTGAAATCATCAGGTCTGGTCTTACTGTTTCTTTAAAAGACAGAATGATTGGGATTTACATTGTATTGGTAGCAGCAGATATGCATCTTTAATCGATTGAATTAGGAGTTGAATCAACATGTAAACAGTTTAGGCTAGTATAGTTACCATGGTCAGGATAAAAATTATTGTTGGGTTAGTCATAGTAGATTTATCTGAGGGCCTCAGTTCATTTCTTGTAAAACTTATGCTCACGACTACCGCAGCCACCTGCCTGAACATTGCCCTAGTGACAGAAGGGATGGATTACCTTATGTACTTCCGACAATCTCATACGCTACAACACTTATGTTAAGTATGTGTGAGCTGTCAGAGTAGCTGAACTTCTCCCATGTATTGAATGCCAAACAATTATTTTCTTACAGCCACTCTAATTTCTGTGCTCTGATATGCAGTGAGCTGATGTATTCCAGTGCAGTGGTTACTTTTGAATCTCATAACAAGGTCATTGTACAGCATTGGACAAGTGATTTGTTCTATTGTTAACTTTATATCCTCAAATAACACCAGATAGACTAGAGCAGTGGTCAAACTGCAGCCAGTGGATCACATGCATCCCCAATCAAGTGTTCGTGTGGCTCACAGTTCTCGGCCCTATTTTATGGTACTGTCAAACCACGATAAAATGATGTTCGTGGGACCATGAAAATGATATTGTTATAGCAGGGTTACTGTTACATACAACATGGTTTTTATTTTTTTTATTTTAATAGTGACTACTACAGTACTGTACCTCAAAGGACAGTGTGTACAGTACTTTAGTGCCTTTTTTCATGATAAATAACTTTAAAAGACAAATAATGAACTTGTAAATATTGTCTTTATCACTTTCAGCACAATTGTTCCACTGGAATGTGGGGATTGAAGATGCTGTTTGCTGAATAGTTTCCAATTATCCTACTGGCCCCATCAGAGGAGAAGGGCGTGCACATATCACATCATTGTCATTCTTACAATCTTCAACAGATAAATTACCATTTAATTCTTAGACAGTAGATTTTTTGGTGTATTCTTCAAACACGAGTGCCTCATCTTCCACTGACACATATTTAACTACTATGGTTTCACTAGTTACTTCTGAATACATCCCAAGATCGCAGTGATCATCATCCTGCATTTTTTCATCCACCACAACATCAACATCTACACTTTCAGAAATCTTTGCTTTTCACCGGCAGCTCGCAATCACATTTGGCTCTGCTCTGTTCCAGGAGCTAGCAATCACGTCACAAGCCTGCTACACATAGAGACTGTAGAAATTGGGATTTTTTTCATCCCAAGTTTTCAGTCACATGTTGGATTAGTTGTGAACAGTACTTTGTCGGTAAGTTTTTAAGTATCTCTTTGTCATGCGGCTGAAAGATCAAAGTACAGTTTGGGAAGGAAGCAGCATAGTTCTGCATTCTTCAGTGCTGGCATATTGTTATACTCACTGCAGTTATCCACCAGCAACACAATTTTCTTATTTTTCCAGGCTTTGCAAATTGTATTGTAATTGGCTGCAATAAAAGAAATCATATTTAGAACAATGGAAAAAAAATACAAAATTAAAGTACTGTACGGTATGTACTCTTCATGCATGCTCATGACAGTACAGCTGAAGATGCTGAATCAATTCATAAAGTAAAGGAAGGTAAAATAAAATGTCTGTAATCTTACCTGGTAAGCTTCTTACCTTTTTTAAACCTCGGGGATTTGTTGATCATCTGATTACCAGTGTTTTCAACTGATGTGTTGCTGCAGAAAGGATCATTTTGTGTACCTCAGATTGTTTCCTGCCTTTACATTTTTGTCTCTAAAGGCCGTCATCTTCTGATAAAACAATTCCATGTAATCTGCATTGTACATGTTTTCAGGACTGTATTTTCCCACCATTTAACATGTGGGATTTTTCCGCCAACATTTTGAATCACCTTTAGATGTTTTAGAATTTAAAGAATGTAGCTAACATTGATTATGCAAGTCCTCGACGTGTTTATCTGTTTCGTTCCATTATCTATGTCTTTTAAAACCTCCATTTTTGTCTCTAATCTTATCCTTTCCTGAGTTCAAACTATTGTCCAAATATTGTTAACTATGTCCAAAGAGTATTTGCATCAACTTAAAACCACTGACAGATTGCAAAAATAATGTAAATAAACTGTGTATGAGCCCAACAAAACACTTCTGACTACAAGCTCAACAATGTACAGGTTAAATCTGTTAACTCTGGTTCAGATACAGGAGCTCTATGACATTTTTCTATTTTCTGCTCAGCACAGCTCACCTGCAGCTATAGGCTATTTGCTACTTGCTTACCATCAGCACAGAGTATGTAGCAAATCTTCTGAAAGTAGTTGTCCGCCGCTCGTGGTCTCGCGGTAGCGTTCTCGCTTCCCGAGCACGGGGTCCCGGGTTCAATTCCCGGCGGGGTCAGGGATTTTCACCTGCCTCGAGATGACTGGGTGTTTGTGTTGTCCTCATCATTTCATCATCATCCAGGAAAGTGGCGAAATTGGACTGAGCAAAGATTGGGTAATTGTACGGGCGCTGATAACCACGCAGTTGAGCGCACCACAAACCAAACATCATCATCACTTCTGAAAGTACAGTGTAGAACATCAAGAGACTTAACAAACAATATGTACCGTTATGATCAGATTCTTAGAAGCAGAAAATAGTAATAGCCCCAAAACGTTACCTTCATTATAACGAGGTGATGAAGTAATTTTAGCATCATTGTAATGAGGGATAATTAACACAGTACATATAGGCAATCAGTCGGGATCATCTAAAATTACCTCTGTATCTGGGTTTACATTGTATGGGTAATCATTGTATGGAGGTTTTACTGTAATATGTATCTAGCAACTAACAACTGAATCGAGAAATGTCATTCAGTGTTAAGAACATTTTAAGTTTGCAGTTTCACTGCTCAGAAACAAATAAAAATACTTACAGAAGCAGTAATATATTAAGATATGTTTAATTTTAATTGATGTTGGAGAATGTGGCCATGAGGTAAGTAAAGTTGGCTGTACACATCAGGGGCAGAAGGATAAGTAATGTGGCCACTGTGGAATTAGAGGATGTGAGAGCAAGAGTGTTTTATTGTCTTCATATACTGATAACTCACGAGCATGTGCGACTTGAACCAATCAGATGCTGTGGTATAAATTTGTACACGAAAGTTACCTGATTTCATGAATGAACATCACAGAGGCTGTCATCTGTAAATGTTGTAGTTATTTGTAGCAAGGGACATTAAATTAATAAAGGCTGTGAGTAGGAAAAACTGGCATTTAAATCATTTATCAATTTTTTTTTTGTGCCTTATATTTGGTAGTGCATTTAAATTTAATTACAAATACTATTACTAATCAAAGTCGTTCACACTTGCAGTAAAACCAACAACATTTCACTGTGCAACTATAGTGCCAGAACTGTTAGATCACTTGAGGAGGGGACCACAGTCGGCACACAGTGTTCCGAATGGTTCCTATCAGTATCAGGTGGCCAGTGGCCAATTTATTGCTCCCTTACTATTAACTAGACTATTGAGACCTAACTCACTAATGTATGTAGGTTGCTAATTAAGATAGTGGTCATCACATATACAACCTTAGGTGCTGCCCCAAAATCTCAATATTGGCTCTTGAGCAAAAAAGTGTGATGACCATTGATCTAGAGCAGCTGTTGGCAAGTGATCTCAGGTAGGGTGCGAAAACTTTCGAAATTTTTTTTATCAATGTTAAACAAAAATAACACATTTATTTTAATTTTCACTTGCAAAATAATACAAAATACAATAGATACGCATAATTATATTCAGTGGAAGAAATCACATTTGTGATCTTGAGCCAGTTTTTTTTTAGACTTATTTTCATGCGGGAAGCAGCTTTTATGAAGAATTCTTCAAGGTGGGCATCTTTTAATCTTGAGCGATATTGGTTCTTCAGAAAATTAATTTTTGAAAATGAAGTTTCTAAAAAATATATGGAGCCAAATGTAGTAGCCAGATAAATGACAAATTTTTAGCAATTTCCATATTTGTCTGGGACATGTGTATTGTCCTCGCAGAGTGCCGTGGCCGGTAGATGAACAGACGACAGGGCACACATGGGGAGAATGGTAGTGGTGGGGGTTATGGGCAGGCTTTGTAGGGGAAATGCAAAGCGCTGGAAGGGAAGTGCCATTCTAAACTGAAACCTTCGCTTACATTTTCTGTAAATGTTAAGTGTAGTCCCTTCACGCCCACACGTGCGTGGTGACCATTCGAAAAGATCTACCGTCACCTCTGCTTTTGTTAGTATCTAAAAATAATTCCACGGAAAATGCAGCGATTTATTTTCGCCTGGCTTGTTAGACATTTGTACCTTTCAGAGAAGCGTCAAATGATGAGTTTTGAGTAAAACCTCACATTCCTCTGGATGACATGTCCAAATTTGCTTATGCTGCCAAAACACAGCAGAGTCTATACTGTCTCACCTCGCTACCATGTTGTGTGAACACAAATGCGAGAGAATTCTGAAAAGGTGATTTATTAATTTTATTAAGTGAGGAACTGAGGAAAAGGAAAGTCGGTAGCTTATGAAATAGCAATGTTGTCACATATGTTGTTCCAAAACCCATATAATTCCTCGTTTCACTGGCTATCGATGGCCATTAAAAATTATGCTCTTTCACCAAAAAAGTGAGTCCGCAGCTTGTAGTGTAGTGGCTAGCGTTGCTGCCTCTGGATCACGGCATCCCAGGTTCTATTCCCGGCTGGGTTGGGGATTTTCTCTGCCCGGGAACTGGGTGTTTCCGTTGTCCTCATCATTTCGTCATCATCATTCGTGACAGTGGTTAGACTGGACAGCGAAAAAAAAAAAAATAAATAAATAAAATTGGGCTGTATAAATATTGGGAATTTCTACGGGCACTGATGACAATGCAGTAGGTGCCCTCCAAACCAAGCATCATCATCATCATCATCGTCATCACTGAAAAAGTGTGTAATTACTCCAATAACCAGGTAGATAATGAAGTTTTACGTAATAATGATATGGTAAAATACTCTCCTTTTTGTGTGCTATCATGAACCAAAATCTCATTTCGATATCTGAAACTGTTTATAAAATATGAGGAATATTGTTATATTTCACTATGACTTTATTGCTGGTGCTGTGCGATCGCAAATGAGGGTGCTACATCAAATCAGTTTTCATGAGATTGGTGACAGATAGGTACCTCTACCCAAGTGTAATGAAAAATTCAATATGTTAGCCAAATTTCGTATGCAACAACATATTACGTAATATGCACCAAACGCAGAGTCATAGCAACCTCTTTTTTCACTGCACACTTTTATGAATTTCTCACATTGTGTTACTTTCACAGAAATATCACAAAACTCCTCCCCCCATGAACCATGGACCTTGCCATTGGTGGGGAGGCTTGCGTGCCTCAGCGATACAGATAGCCATACCGTAGGTGCAACCACAACGGAGGGGTATCTGTTGAGAGGCCAGGCAAACGTGTGGTTCCTGAAGAGGGGCAGCAGCCTTTTCAGTAGTTGCAAGGGCAACAGTCTGGATGATTGACTGATCTGGCCTTGTAACAATAACCAAAACGGCCTTGCTGTGCTGATACTGCGAATGGCTGAAAGCAAGGGGAAACTACAGCCGTAATTTTTCCCGAGGGCATGCAGCTTTACTGTATGATTAAATGATGATGGCGTCCTCTTGGGTGATAACTGGCGTTCTACGGATCGGAGCGTGGAATGTCAGATCACTTAATCGGGCAGGTAGGTTAGAAAATTTATAAAGGGAAATGTATAGGTTAAATTTAGATATAGTGGGAATTAGTGAAGTTCGGTGGCAGGAGGAACTAGACTTCTGGTCAGGTGACTACAGGGTTATAAACACAAAATCAAATAGGGGTAATGCAGGAGTAGGTTTAATAATGAATAGGAAAATAGGAATGCGGGTAAGCTACTACAAATAGCATAGTGAAAGCATTATTGTGGCCAAGATAGATACGAAGCCCACGCCTATGACAGTAGTACAAGTTTATATGCCGACTAGCTCTGCAGATGACGAAGAAATTGAAGAAATGTATGATGAAATAAAAGAAATTATTCAGATAGTGAAGGGAGACGAAAATTTAATAGTCATGGGTGACTGGAATTCGTCAGTAGGAAAAGGGAGAGAAGGAAACGTAGTAGGTGAATATGGATTGGGGCTAAGAAATGAAAGAGGAAGCCGCTTGGTAGAATTTTGGGCAGAGCACAACTTAATCATAGCTAACACTTGGTTTAAGAATCATGAAAGAAGGTTGTATACATGGAAGAACCCTGGAGATACTAAAAGGTATCAGATAGATTATATAATGGTAAGACAGAGATTTAGGAACCAGGTTTTAAATTGTAAGACATTTCCAGGGGCAGATATGGACTCTGACCACAATCTATTGGTTATGAACTGTAGATTAAGACTGAAGAATTAGCAAAAAGGTGGGAATTTAAAGAGATCGGACCTGGATAAACTGAAAGAACCAGAGGTTGTACAGAGTTTCAGGGAGAGCATAAGGGAACAATTGACAGGAATGGGGAAAGAAATACAGTGGAAGAAGAATGGGTAGCTTTGAGGGATGAAGTAGTGAAGGCAGCAGAGGATGAAGTAGGTAAAAAGACGAGGGCTAGTAGAAATCCTTGGGTATCAGAAGAAATATTGAATTTAATTGATGAAAGGAGAAAATATAAAAATGCAGTAAATGAAGCAGGTAAAAAGGAATACAAACGTCTCAAAAATGAGTTTGATAGGAAGTGCAAAATGGCTAAGCAGGGATGGCTAGAGGACAAATGTAAGGATGTAGAGGCTTATCTCGCGAGGGGTAAGATAGATACTGCCTACAGGAAAATTAAAGAGACCTTTGGAGATAAGAGAACCACTTGTATGAACACCAAGAACTCAGATGGAAACCCAGTTCTAAGCAAAGAAGGGAAAGCAGAAGGGTGGAAGGAGTATATAGAGGGTCTATACAAGGGCGATGTACTTGAGGACAATATTATGGAAATGGAAGAGGATGTAGATGAAGATGAAATGGGAGATATGATACTGCGTGAAGAGTTTGAAAGAGCACTGAAAGACCTGAGTCGAAACAAGGCCCCCGGAGTAGACAACATTCCATTGGAACTACTGACGGCCTTGGGAGAGCCAGTCCTGACAAAACTCTACCATCTGGTGAGCAAGATGTATGAAACAGGCGAAATACCCTCAGACTTCAAGAAGAATATAATAATTCCAATACCAAAGAAAGCAGTTGTTGACAGATGTGAAAATTACCGAACAATCAATTTAATAAGCCACAGCTGCAAAAATACTAACGCGAATTCTTTACAGATGAATGGAAAAACTAGTAGAAGCCGACCTCGGGGAAGATCAGTTTGGAGTCCGTAGAAATACTGGAACGCGTGAAGCAATACTGACCTTACGACTTATCTTAGAAGAAAGAATAAGGAAAGACAAACCTACGTTTATAGCATTTGTAGACTTAGAGAAAGCTTTTGACAATGTTGACTGGAATACTCTCTTTCCAATTCTGAAGGTGGCAGGGGTAAAATACAGGGAGCGAAAGGTTATTTACAATTTGTACAGAAACCAGATGGCAGTTATAAGAGTCGAGGGGCATGAAAGGGAAGCAGTGGTTGGGAAGGGAGTAAGACAGGGTTGTAGCCTCTCCCCAATGTTATTCAATCTGTATATTGAGCAAGCAGTAAAGGAAACAAAAGAAAAATTCGGAGTAGGTATTAAAATCCATGGAGAAGAAATAAAAACTTTGAGGTTTGCCGATGACATTGTAATTCTGTCAGAGACAGCAAAGGACTTGGAAGAGCAGTTGAACGGAATGGACAGTGTCTTGAAAGGGAGATATAAGATGAACATCAACAAAAGCAAAACGAGGGTAATGGAATGTAGTCGGATTAAGTCGGGTGATGCTGAGGGAATTAGATTAGGAAATGAGACGCTTAAAGTAGTAAAGGAGTTTTGCTATTTGAGCAGCAAAATAACTGATGGTGGTCAAAGTAGAGACAATATAACATGTAGACTGGCAATGGCAAGGAAAGTGTTTCTGAAGGAGAGAAATTTGTTAACATCGAGTATAGATTTAAGTGTCAGGAAGTCATTTCTGAAAGTATTTGTATGGAGTGTAGCCATGTATGGAAGTGAAACATGGACGATAAATAGTTTGGACAAGAAGAGAATAGAAGCTTTCGAAATGTGGTGCTACAGAAGAATGCTGAAGATTAGATGGGTAGATCACATAACTAATAAGGAAGTATTGAATAGGATTGGGGAGAAGAGAAGTTTGTGGCACAACTTGACCAGAAGAAGGGATCGGTTGGTAGGACGTGTTCTGAGGCATCAAGGGATCACCAGTTTAGTATTGGAGGGCAGCGTGGAGGGTAAAAATCGTAGAGGGAGACCAAGAGATGAATACACTAAGCAGATTCAGAAGGATGTAGGTTGCAGTAAGTACTGGGAGATGAAGAAGCTTGCACAGGATAGAGTAGCATGGAGAGCTGCATCAAACCAGTCTCAGGACTGAAGACCACAACAACAACAACATCACAAAACTATAACCATTAATGAAATAATGGGCACATCATCATGAACCTGATATACAAAGCTATAAGTAAAGCAAAATGAAACTCTTTTACCAAATAGTTTCTGTAAAATCATATGAGAAGGATTGCAGGGCCCACACCTCAGTTGTGACATCTCTCACCGGCCGAAAGGTGGTAAACATTTATCGGTCTCCTTTTCTGAATAAACAAATGAACTCACCTAGTGCATTAGATGAAAACTGGTCGCTGCGCATCGGCCACTGTATTCTGTATGAGCTATACACCATTATTCTGCAGTGGACACAGTTTTAAATATTTGTGAGGGATGGTGTTTCTTTTGAGTCCATTATCTCCATTTGGAGTAAAGGCTTTAAAATGCAGAACTCGGTACATTATACCACTGGAGAAACTTCAAAAGGCGATGTTAAAACTCACACCACCTGCTCTCTGTATGGGAAGTCTTGGAATTTTGCTGAAAATCCCTTCCAAAGATCTGACATAAAATTTGAAAATAGTACAATGTCCATTTCAAAATTATTTTTATATTAAAGAATTGTTGAAAAGTGAATAAATTCTTGACTTGCAATGTGTCTTTCAAAGATGTCCAGTTTTTTAATTCCTTTTTTTCCTGAACTTTTTTAATTTTCTTCTTCCATCAAACAATTGACATATTTCTTCTGCTACTTCTTGCCTATATTTGTCTGTCCCACTGATGTGATTACCCTTTTTAGGGATGTTCATTCCTACTGAACTCAGCTACCTACCGTGGTTACCATTATCATAAAATCTGTAGCCTCAGAGAACTTTGAATGCAAACAATTATTCCGCAGTACTTTAAAAGCCCACTTCTTTGTACATTGACTCTTTCTGATTATTTTCTGAAACTTCAGCTTGTTCCTCATCATTAATAAATCATGATCTTAGTGTATACCTGCAAACCAGTATCTGATTGCAGAATTAGTGTCTCGTGGCGATGTAACTGCAAAAAGTGATCTCTTCATTGGCACAAATTCCTTTTTAGTTCTCTGTTCAGATCCCTTAGAAGACGGAAGGAGATGAACACTGGAACAGGATTGAAAAGTCAATGCTAGCATCAAAGAGTGGGCTGTCATAAGTCTGATTGAGACAGAGAAGGAAGAAAATCTGAAAAGAGAGATGACATCATCCAACGAAGCAATAATGCTGAATGGCTTATGTGATAAGCTTTCAGGTGGAATCCAGAATGAGTTACCACATGAAATAATACTTCATTTAAAGAAATGCATTATGGTAATGTCATCTACTACTCCATTATCTGCAAACAAGGTGTTACATTTACAATCATGATAAATAAGTGAGAAATCCTGTGTTGAAGAGAGAATGTTTTCCAGGTGCCACAGTGAAGGGAGTAGTTCAGTTTGTCATGAGACTGGAGTGTCATCAAACCTTGTACTGGCCTCATACTGGCCACTTTTATAAGTGGTGTTAGTACCGCATACTTCAGGATCATGTTAAGATTTTGGGAACCCAACACTTGAGAAACTCCATCTAGATGGTTGTGCAAACACTGGATTTTCACATGATGCAGTGCCATGAGTGTAAGAGGACTGTTCAAAAAGTATTCAACTTCATTTTTTGTTGTCGAGAGCAACAGTGGTTTCAGAAGGCTTGTGTTCTTTATATTTGTAAGCATATGTAGTGCGCATGCCTGACTTTTCTCACGACTGCAGAAACAACCATTTGATGGCCTGCCATTGACATGTGAACACGTGTAAGTGTTAATCATTGGATTTTGCTTAGTGTGCAAAATGACAGCAAAAATGGAACAACATTATTGCATCAAATATTATTTTAAGCTTGGCGATTCTCAAGTTGACACAGTCAACAAGTTTTGGCAAGTGTTTGGGGATGAAGCAATAGGTACAGCACAGATAAGAAAGAGGAACAACTACTTCAAATATGGCTGCTCATCAGTGAACAGTGAAGCATGTTCATGAAGGCCTCAGCATCTGCAAATGAGGTGGTTATTGACCACTAAGGACCCTGATGATGCAGGATAGACCAATCACAATCAGAGAACTTGCAGATGTGGTTAGAATTAGTGTTTGATCCATTCATTCCATTGTACAGAACATTTCGACCTCAGGAGGATCCCAGCACAATTTGTGCCGAAGTTGCTAGCAACAGAGCTGAAGCAGCTTCATTCAGAGATTGTAAAGGACATGCTGCATACTATGAACAGTAATCTCAACTTTAACACGGTGATCACTGGTGTGATGGATCCTGGGTTTATGGGTACAACCTAGAAACAAAGTTTGAGTCATTTCAATGAAAGCGTCCATTGTCCTCGATACCATAAAAGTGTGGCAGGCCCACAACAGTTTGAAAGTCATGCTGACTGCCTTTTTTGACTCCAGTGGTGTAGTTCATAACAAGTATGCTACTAATTTCAATAAGAAGTACTACCACCTTTGTGAAGCAGTAAGATGCAAATGGTCAGGCTTGTGGGCTGCAGGCAGTTGTGCCTTCACCACGATAACACACACACTTGTCGTTCTCAACTAATGTAGAGTTTTTTGACCAAACACAACATGGCTGTGATTTGTCAGCCTCCCTATTCCCTTGACCTAGCACCAAGTGACTTCTGTCTTTTCCCTAAACTAAAAGAGATCTGAAAGGGACCAGATTTCAGAACAGGAAGACATTATGCAGAATTCCACAGAGCAGCTGCACACCATACCAAAAGAGGCTTTCCAGCTATGCATCCAACACCCGCAGCAGTATTGGGAGAGGGAGAGGGGTTTAGAAGCTGATGGGAAGTTCTTTGAAGGTGACTAGTGTCAAACAACTGTGTGTGAATGAAGACTGATTTTACAAATAGAAGTCAGATACCTTTTGAACAGTTCTCTTACCACAAATATTTCAGATCTTGGTGAACTTTGTCACTACAGTTAATTGCCAAGGGCAACAGTACATTGATGACAGGGGTCGCTATCAACTGTCACAAAGTTAAGAACATATAGTATGTCTGAAATCACTTGGACAGAAAGTAATCACACCATCATTCACAAAGGGCTACAAAAGCCTCTACATGTGTGGCTATGCTAAATAATGAGAAAAGGTTGTGAACTTAGGAATTGCAGTACATGCCACTGTTAGGGTATGGCAAATGATACAGGAACCTACTGTCCCATCATGAGTATCTGCTTGCTCTTGTATAGCAACATGCGGGTGACCTGTACCTCCAACCAGCCAATGCACTGGTTTGTTGTTTCTGTATAGTTAATACTTGACACAAATGAGGATGCTTCTGTGGCATCACACACATCCTACTGAGTATATCTTGGACACTACCAAACAAAAAGTGCATCATTTGGACCTGCTCTGACCAATTTCCATTGAGTTGTGGGCTGCAGTTGAGTGATCATAGATCAGGATAGGTCTCTGAGGCTCATGTCACAATGTTTTACAATCAGAAAACTTTTTACTTACAATCTCCTAGAGAACTACATAATGATTTAAATAAGATTATATGTGCAGAATTACATAGTTCCAGTGCTACAGGAACAAACAAATCAAAGAACTTGTACATCTCTCCTACATCTGCTCGGTGAAAGGGTGACAGTAATGTACTATACATGTATTAATTATATTTCTATTGCACTAACAAATGTTGCAGCAATGGCCAATGTTGTCCACATGAAATGTACAGTATTCACTTGGCATTCCACAGAATCAAGCCTCTCCTACAGACAGTCTACATACTGTTCCACTCCCCCTTGCGGGTTCGGGGGTAAGAATAGGCCCGCGGTATTCCTGCCTTTCGTAAGAGGCGACTAAAAGGAGTCTCAAATGTTTTGGCTTCATGTGATGGTCCCCTCTCGGGTTTGACCTCCATCTTTCTAAATTATTCCGAAGAGCGAGCCAATTGGGGAAGGGCGCCTTACATGATGCACTGTATCCGTCGTGCATTGAGACCTTTAGCCGGCTTTTTCGTCGTTGCAATGGTGTCCCGCTCGTTTTCCATCTCTTGGGCGAGGATACGTCCCTGGGTGCAATTCCCACGCTGCACTCTGCAGTGTTGCTTTTAACTGCGACGACGACCTTGGACATTTTTGCACCTAAGATCCAGCACGGTAGCCAGTCCGTTGTGGTGGGGCCGCCATGTACCCTGTTGGTTGTAGCCCCCTGACAACACAGGGATTGCTCTACTGATGCCTGCGCCGTTAACTCCCCACGTATGCCAAGGAGTAGATGCCCATCTCCCTGGGGCATCAGGACTCCCGGCAATGGCCATCCTGCCAGGTGGCTATTGCTGCGGCTGGATGGCGCCCGTGGGGAGGGCACTTGGTTGGAGTAGGTGGCATCGGGGCAGATGACCCGCAATGAAGCATGGTACATCATCTCTCGCTGGTGGGCCTCCACCAGCAGTCTCTAAGCGATCGAGGTCTAACCTCAATGGAAAGAAACTTGATCAAAGATCATTTCCCTCCCTGGCCACTCCATGGGAGGAACGTCTTGCTAAAGAAGGCAGTGGAGACTATTCACCCCAGTACCTCGTGTGTACGCGGGTTGATGGAGAATCGTTTATGTCGACCAAACCCCAGTTTTTTGTGGAGCACTTAGAGGACAAGTTCGGGGAGGTGGAGGGCTTGTCCAAAATGCGCTCTGGTTCTGTGCTCATCAAAACGGCATCCTCTGCCCAGTCACAGATGTTGCTCAATTGTGACAAGTTGGGGGATGTTTCAGTTAGCATTATGCCGCATAAGAGTCTCAACATGGTCCAGGGTATTATATTCCACAGGGATCTTCTTCTGCAGTCTGACGATGAATTACGCGCCAACCTCGAACGACGAGGTGTTCACTTCGTCCGGCGCGTCCATCGGGGTCCGAGGGATAAACAGGTAGCCACCGGTGCCTTCATCTTGGCTTTCGAAGGTGATGTTTTACCCGAAAAGGTCAAGGTGATGGTTTACCGTTGTGATGTGAAGCCATATATCCCTCCTCCGATGCGGTGTTTTAAATGCTGGAAGTTCGGGCACATGTCATCTTGCTGTACTTCCAGCATCACATGTCGAGATTGTGGATGTCCTTCGCATCCCAATACTCCATGTGCTCCGCCTCCCATCTGTGTTAACTGCGGAGAACACCATTCACCCTGCTCACTGGACTGTCGGATCTTCCAGAAGGAAAGGAAGATAATGGAATATAAGACCTTGGACCGCCTGACCTATAACGAGGCAAGGCGGAAATATGAGCGGCTACATCCTGTGCCTATGACGTCTACATATGCCGCTGCTGCAACACCGGTTCGAACCTCTACAGTGTCGTCACCTGCAGTTCGCTCTCAGCTCTGTCAGAATTCACCGGCCCTCTTGGTTGTGGGGGGGCACTTCACTACCTGTTGCTCCTGCTCCATCTTCTTCAGGAGCAGCACCCTCCCAACCATCGGGGACATCAGCTCCCCCTTCCGAGCCGGAGAAGCGTAAGACTTCTTCGGCTACTCTCGCCAGGAAGGGATCCCTTGGGGATCTCCCTTTGCAAGTTCCGACCAGTGGAAAAGTGGACACACGAAAGTGGCTGAAACAACCACCCGTCCCTGGTCGTAGGGCCTCCCGGTCATCGTCTGTCCCTGAGACTGACCCAGTGAAGCCCATGAAGCCTGACCCACCGAAGGCACAGCGCGACAAGCAGAAAAAGAAGAAAGTCCCCAAGACCAACGATATTGCGGTGGCACCTGTCCCACCGCCTCCTACAAGCTCTGCGTCTGAGGACGAGGTGGAGCTTCTGGCGTCCGCTGAGGACCTCGCTCTCGGCGGTCCCTTGGACACGATGGATAGCATTTGCACGGGTGCTCCATTGGAGGCAGTAGGTGACCCAGCGGCATAATCTGCCACCATCCTCCAGTGGAACTGTGGCGGTTATTTTAGCCATCTACCTGAGCTACGTCAGCTTCTAAGCACGACACCTGCTTTATGCATTGCCCTCCAGGAAACCTGGTTCCCGGAAATGCGGACCCCTGTCCTTCGTGGATACAGGGGTTATTACTGCAACCGTAGCACTTACAATTGTGTGTCAGGTGGAGCCTGCGTGTATGTCCTTACCTCTGTATATAGTGCTCCTGTGCCCCTTCAAACATCGTTGGAAGCTGTGGCTGTCCGCGTAAGGACTACCCAGGACATATCCGTCTGCAGTGTCTATCTCCCTCCAGGTGGTACAGTCTCCCTGACCGAATTGGCTGCACTTGTCACCCAACTTCCCACGCCTTTTCTTCTCCTGGGGGATTTTAACGCCCACAATCCCCTGTGGGGTGGAACGAAGGTTACTGGCCGAGGCAGAGAGGTCGAGAATCTCATCTCCCAACTCGACCTCTGCCTCTTAAACACTGGCGCCGCCACACATTTCAGTGTGGCGCATGGCACGTTCTCGGCCATAGATCTGTCGTGCAGCCCAGGGCTTGTACCATCGGTCCACTGGAGAGTCCATGACGACTTGTGTGGTAGGGACCATTTTCCCATCTTCCTTTCACTACCCCAGTGTCGCTCCCATGAACGCTTGCCTCGATGGGCATTTAGCAAGGCAAACTGGGAAACCTTCTCCTCTGCTGCCACTGTTGACTCTCTCCCCCACGGTACCATCGATGTGGTGGTTGAGACACTGACTGCAGCGATTGCTTCCGCTGCGGAACGTACCATTCCTCGTTCATTAGGGTGCCCCCGGCGAAAGTCAGTGCCTTGGTGGTCTCCAGAGGTCGCTGAAGCCATTAAAGAACGTCGGCGGGCTCTTCAGCGACATAAGCGGCACCTGTCTTTGGAGAACCTAATTTCTTTCAAACGTCTCCGTGCTCAGGCACGGCGGCTCATCAAAAGGCGGAAACAGGAGTGCTGGGAGAGGTACGTTTCCACCATTGGTTCCCGTACTTCACGCTCCCAGGTGTGGATGAAGATTCGGCGCATCTTTGGATTGCAGCACTCTACAGGGCTTACCATCAACGGGGCGGTATCCACCGATGCCGATGCAATCGCCGAGCATTTCGCCCAGCACTATGTTCGGGCCTCTGCGTCGGGGAATTACCCGCCCGCATTCCGCGCGCTAAAACGCCAGGAGGAATGCAAATGGCTTTCTTTTACTTCTCGCCACCCTGAGGCGTATAACACCCCATTTAGTTTGTGGGAATTTCAAAGCGCCGTGGCACAGTGCCCCGATACAGCCCCTGGGCCAGATGGCATCCACAATCAGATGATCAAACACCTGTTCCCGGACTGTCAGCGGTGTGTTCTTGCCATCTTCAACCGCATATGGAGCGATGGTGTCTTTCCGTCGCAGTGGCGGGAGAGTACCGTCATTCTGGTGCTGAAGCCTGGTAAGGACCCGCTTAATGTGGATAGCTATCGTCCCATCAGCTTGACAAATACTCTGTGCAAGCTATTGGAACGTATGGTGAGTCGACGGCTGTGTTGGCTGCTCGAGTCGCGGGGTCTTCTGGCTCCGTGCCAGAGTGGCTTCCGTCAGGGCCGTTCCACCGCCGATGCTTTGGTCTTTCTTGAGTCTGCAATCCGCACTGCTTTTTCCAGGCGCCAACACCTCGTCTCCGTCTTTTTCGACCTCTCCAGAGCATATGACACGACGTGGCGGTACCATATTCTCGCCACGTTGCACGGGTGGGGTCTCCGGGGCTCTCTCCCCATTTTTATTCAGAATTTTTTATCTCTTCGGACATTCCGCGTTTTAATTGGCACATCCCGTAGTTCGCTTCATATCCAGGAGAACGGTGTTCCACAGGGCTCTGTATTGAGCGTGCCCCTTTTCCTTGTGGCCATTAATGGCCTTGCAGTAGCAGTAGGGTCGTCTGTCTCACCCACGTTATATGCTGACGATTTCTGCATCTTTTTCAGCTCTTCCACCATTAGTGTTGCAGAACGTAGGTTGCAGGGAGCCATACGCAAGGCGCAGGCGTGGGCCCTAGCCCATGGGTTTCAATTTTCTCCAGCGAAGACTTGTGTTATGCACTTTTGTCGGCGTCGAACTGTCCATCCCCACCCTGAGCTCTACCTTCAGGATGCCATGCTCAGGGTTGTTGACAATTACCGTTTTCTGGGATTGCTGTTCGATGCCCGGCTTACTTGGCTTCCACATATTCGTCAACTCAAGTATCAGTGCTGGCAGCATCTGAATGCCCTTCGCTGCCTCAGCAACACAACTTGGGGTGCAGATCGTAATACGCTGCTGCAGCTCTACAAAGCCCTTGTGCTGTCCCGGCTTGATTATGGGAGTGTAGCGTATGGCTCAGCGTCGCCCTCGGCGTTGCAACTGCTGGACCCCGTTCACCACTGTGGGGTTCGACAGGCGACAGGAGCATTCCGCACCAGCCCTGTTAATAGCCTCCTTGCTGAGGCTGGGGTTCCTCCGCTTCGTATTCGGCGTCAACAGTTGTTAGCCAACTATGCTGCCCACGTCCGTTGTTCTCCCCGTCACTCTAACTACCGTCTCCTTTTCGCTAATGCGGCAGTCCATACCCCACACCGGCGGCCTCGATCGGGCCATACCATTGGGATCCATGTTTGGTCGCTCCTTACTGAACTCGAGTGTTTGCCTCTTCCATCTGCTTTCCAGGTCCGCCCACATACACCACCTTGGTGTATTCGTCGGCCGCAGCTTCGGCTGGAACTTTCCCGATGGCCAAAAGATTCAGTTCCTCCTGCAGTCTTGTGCCGTCAATTCCTTGCTCTCCTTGGCGCATTCCATGACTCGGAGGTTATCTATACCGATGGCTCGATGGTTGATGGCCGTGTGGGGTACGCTTATGCTCATGCGGACTGTGTCGCCCAGCGCTCCTTGCCGGAAGGCTGCAGTGTTTACACCGCAGAACTGACAGCCATTTTTCGTGCCCTTGAGCGTATTCGTACCCGCACTGGAGAGTCCTTTGTCATTTGCAGTGACTCGCTCAGTAGTCTGCAGGCTCTTGACCAGTGCTACCCACGCCATCCCATTGTTGGTGCCATCCAGGGCTCCATTCACGCTCTTGAACAGCGTGGTCGTTCGGTGGTGTTCGTATGGACCCCAGGACACGTTGGGATAGCGGGAAACGTACACGCCGACAAGTTGGCTAAAGAAGCCACCCGCAAACTGCCATTGGAGATCGGCCTCCCGGCCACTGATCTCCGATCGGTGTTACGCCGTCGGGTCTTTGGGATGTGGGCAGACGAATGGCGCACTCTGTCTGTGCCCAACAAGCTGCGGCGTGTAAAGGAGACCACGACCGTGTGGGGTTCCTCCATGCGGGCCTCTCGCAGGGACTCTGTTATTCTCTGTAGGCTCCACATTGGTCACTCTTATCTGACGCATGGTCATCTGCTGCGTCGCGAGGACCCCCCTCATTGTCGCTGTGGTGCAACCATGACGGTGGCCCATCTGTTGTTGGAATGTCCTCTTTTAACTGCTCTCAGGCGTGATTTTAATCTCCAGGGTGATTTATCATCTCTTTTAGGTGACAATGTTTCTATGGCAGATCGTGTTTTAAGTTTTAGTCGAGCAAGTGGCTTTTATAGGTCCCTCTAATTTTATTGCGTCACCCTCTTTTGTGCTGTATCTTTTACTTTGTTTTGTGTTGTAATTCGACTCCACCCTAATCTTTTAGGCTGGAGGTTTTAACGTGTTGCAGAGTTGCTGGCTCATCCTATTATTTTCGTGATCAGCCAGCCACAGTCCTCTGCTGTGCGTTTTAATTCCTTCTGCCTTTCTTCTCTATGTTGTTTTTGTTGCTGTGCTCCATTTCCCATGTTTCGTTATTATTGACCTTGGGGATTTTTTGCCCCTGGAATTTTTATCTTCTGCTTCGAATGACTAATGGATGGTTTCCCTGTGCTCTGTGTGTCTATGAAACAAGGGACCGATGACCTCTGCAGTTTGGTCCCTTTAATCCTCAAACCAACCAACTGTTCCACTAAAGCTATTGACACTGAGCATGGTTGCAGTTATAACAATTACCACATTCTTTCTTTGACCCAACGGACACACTGTTATGAGACATTCATTTTAAAAAGCCTGTATAGTACTGAACATGGTCTATTTCATTTGTTCTGTCATTAGAATATGCCACGTGAAGTAATGTATCTGAACTCCTTGCACTATAGCGAGCATCTCACAAATTTCACCAAATTTTCATGATCACTTGAAACATGTAATTTATGGTAGAGAATGAGGGAACTGGGTGAGCATGACACAAATTAAGTTAGATTCGGTGGGGTTACACTGTTGTGGTGTGCCGCAGCGATCCTGAGAATCATGCTACAGCTATCTTTAGAATCGAGCCAGAGTGAACTAATAGAATGTGTATGGCTCAATTGAAACAAATATCAGAAAATAAAATATATTCGATTATTAACATTGTTGTAATCAAACAGTTAGTCTGATTGCTTTGGTTTTAAAATATCAGCAAGCAGAGAAAAATAACTTCATAGAGACAAAAGTTCTCGGAACAGATAAGACAGAAATAGCTCTTCTTCTTCTTCTTCTTCTTCCTGTTTTTACAGTAATGATTGTAAATGGGAGTGAAGTAAGCAATAAAATCAAAAGGTCACTGAAAACAAATCACCATTCAGCCATTTTATTTAGAGTTTTCAAAGAACTGTAAATTAAAAATCGTTGATCTTCTCAAGTTACAGAAATGGCTCCCTGTGAGGTGCGCGACAGTCTTCTTGCTAGTCTTCTTCCCTCAGATTTTCAAGTCGAAATTTAGAGTTTGTTTACAGATGTGTATGTGATTCAATTGAAGTTGATATTTTACATTATCATGTTTTTATTTTTTAGTTAGTGCCATTTCTTAGTGTGTGTGTGTGTTTTTTTTTTAATTTTAGAAATAACAAAAGGTCACTTTTCCTTCAACATCACACAAATTCCACAGCTCACATTACGAGCATCACTAGGAAGAAGAACAAACAACAAATTCAACCATTAATGTCCTTTAGCACAGTTGACAGCTTTAATCTAAACTTATATGAGGCTTGAGTGTCAGCTAAAACACCCTGGAACCTGCTAAAGAACATACTTTTAAGGGCTTCCTGGAAAATATCAGCAGCCGCAGTATACCAGATGAGTAGACATTGTGCAGAAATTATTTGAAACACATTGCTGATATTAAAACAGCCTTTGGTGACAACTATATGTGGATTTCAGTCGATGAAACTGCTGGCAGCTGTGGCAGATTTATAGCTAATGTAGTGGGGAAATTGTATTCTGTGGCACCAGGGAAACCCCACCTGCTCCAGTATAGAAACTGAAGCCTAGTACTGTAGCCCTCACTGTCATGAATGCCCTTTGTATCCTATGGCCAGGAGAAGATAGGGACAAGAAATTATTGCTGTTGGTGAATTGCTGCCTGTATGTTAAAGGTGGGAGCAACGGTGAAAGAATTCTATCCCAGTAGAATTCTTTCTGTATGATCAATTGGGCATGTTGCTCATTCGAGCTTGTTTGGATGAGGTGGTGCCGCAGTGTGCCATTTGTAACTTTGCCGCTTTGTTTCTGGGTTGGGTAACTTGCTTTCATCCTTCAACACTTGGCGAATCATGGCCGTCTCCATACCAGATTTCCCTAATCCAATACAAAATTTGGTGATGTACCACTGTTCACAGAATGAGATTTTCACTCTGCAGCGGAGTGTGCGCTGATATGAAACTTCCTGGCAGATTAAAACTGTGTGCCCGACCAAGACTCGAACTCGGGACCTTTGCCTTTTGCGGGCAAGTGCTCTACCATCTGAGCTACCGAACCACGACTCACGCCCGGTACTCACAGCTTTACTTCTGCCAGTATCTCGTCTCCAACCTTCCAAACTTCAGAGTGAAAATCTCATTCTGGAAACATCCCCCAGGCTGTGGCTAAGCCATGTCTCCGCAGTATCCTTTCTTTCAGGAGTGCTAGTTCTGCAAGGTTCGCAGGAGAGCTTCTGTAAAGTTTGGAAGGTAGGAGACGAGGTACTGGCAGAAGTAAAGCTGTGAGTACCGGGCGTGAGTCGTGCTTCGGTAGCTCAGATGGTAGAGCACTTGCCCGCGAAAGGCAAAGGTCCCGAGTTCGAGTCTCGGTCGGGCACACAATTTTAATCTGCCAGGAACTTTCATGCCGCTGTTCAGTTGTTCGCTGCATTTTGCTCTTGCACTGTGTCAGTCAACTGAGCTACACTAAAAACACGATCTCACCTGAAAAAATGCTAACAGGCAACTGGCAAACGTGGCATGTGTTGAAGGTCACACCCCCCACATCGAACAAGCACGGTGCGAAGTACTGTCAGATAAGGAAAAAATTGTTCCCGATACTTGGTATACAGGCTCTGTATTGTGTCAAACACTACTTAAAAAACAAAAAAACAAAGACGCAGTAGACACGCTAGACTCTAGTACTCTAGTGAATCAGCTTTTATTGAGAAAGCAAATATAGCCCTTAAGAATAAGAAGAATGTTGCATCCTTGGCATTTTTAAGAGCTCGCTTCCAACATCTCCTTGTTGCAGTTCAACACCTAGTGGCCACACATTTACCACTGAAAAATACTGTAAATGTGAGCTCCGAGCTGCAAATATATGTTGGAGAAATACCTGGTTCAGAGGTTACAGCATGTGTCACTAAATATTCTTCTGAGGAATCTGATATGAGTAATGGAAAGTGTTCACCATTATTCAGGGGAAAAGTTCAACGGTGGATTGTATTAGGGGCCATGAGCAATTGTTTCATTGAAATATGCACCATTAACCTCTTGTACAAAAATGCTCTGAGACACAATGGAAATAAGTTCCACTTTACAAGACTTTGGTTAATGGTGTACTGCAATACCAAAATGTAATACAAAATTTCATGGTAGTTGTAGCATTAGGGAACGGGTTGTGCTGATATATGGAAGAGTTAATTTTTTTATTTTCGACAAAGAACTAGAATAACTCGGTTAAAATTACAATAAAATTTAGTGTGTCAGTATCTGTTCATTTCTTTTCTTTTTCATTGATGGTCTCCAGAAAGACTAAAATAGTTTGTTTAAATGTAAAAGGGGATACTATGAAAAAATAAGGAACTAAAATCTATTTTGTAAAAACGTAGAAATCTGAGTCCTAGCTATGAACAAAATGGGTAGTACCTGTATAGCTGATTTGATGCACATTTATTTCATAAAACCCTTAATAGTTTTTGTGAGTTAAGCAACAGCCAAAAAGCTTTAGTTATGTTAATATTAAATTTGTATCAGTATTCACATTGGTTTGTGCAGTATGCCTGAATTACAAAATTTTTTGAACGGCGACATTTTTTTTATTTTTCAGAACTTTGAAATGTCACCAGATGGACATCTTATAGCTGTCAGTGGGAAATTTGGCAATATTCATTTCCTTTCTGCCCACACAGATGAATATCTTTTCACATTGAAAATGAATGGAGAAGTCACGTCAATCGCATTTAGTGCAGATGGGTCACGGTTGTTTTCTCATGGCGGTATGATTCAGTTTGTGTTACATTATTGTTACTACTGTCCTGTTGTAATATTTAGTAATTATAAAAGCAAGAGCTCATGATGCTTGGTTATGACTCAATTAATAATCTTAACATTGTTGATGAATATATTGCAAAATGTTACTAAAAATTTCACACCTTTTGAGTTATACACTGCCTTATCTTTGTTATATTGGCAGCTTTAAACTTTGTATGATCAAATTTGTTCCTTTTTAGCTAGTAATTTTGGAGGCAATGCATGGGAACAGTATGTGTGATGCTGAGAAGATATTACAAATGTGAGAGATGTTATGAGAAGAATCTTTTATTGACGCAGTATTCCAAAGAAATGTACCGTTCAGTAACAAAGAAGTTTGAATACAGTGTCTATTGTGAAAATAAATCTTCTATCAGTGTATTCGCATTCATAAGTCTGGTGGGGAAAGGAGGGGCCCAAAGAAATTTATCCACTAATATTTAAAAGCTGGAGAAGTATCATACACGAAGTTGTAAAATTTTATGTACAGATGCATTCCTATAAGATTCAACTGATTAAAGGACCCAACTAAATAAATAGCTTCTTGAAGTAGGTAGAATGTATCATTAAATAATGGAAAATCCAGGTTGGATCAACAACAGCGTGGAAAGACCGATCACTGCTCATCATATAGAGTAGGCTGTTGTTGTAGAATTCAGAAAGTAAGAAAGTACAAACCAATCACTTTAGTAGTGTTTATTCATGTGATTACAACAACAAGGCAGTTAACAATATTATACAAACAGGTACAAAAAATAAAATACTCAGGACAACGATGTACAATGTCGCTGACTTTCCATATCATCCCCAACCTGGGCAATTTCCGCAGCAGTGACCCTGGTAACATTTCCATCCAGGGTAACTGGTATGACAGTTTGAGGTAATCCATCATGACCTCTTTGTAGTGCTTTCACTCTTGCTGTCTTCCACATGTGGCAGGGAAGTACATCCTCTTGAAGAAGTACAATGTCTCCAACCTGGATCTTCAGTGTCGTGCCAATGTTCTTAACTTGATGGAAGGTGCGAAGGAGCAATAAGTACTCTTTGCTCCACCGCTTCCAAAAGTCATCAGATATCTTCTGCAGCAGCTTAAATTGTCTTAACAATTCTGTTGTTTTTGGTGACTCAGGGTATGTGGGGAAAAAATGAACTGGGGTAAGCATTTTGTACTCAATTTGTGTGATGGATCTTGAATTGAGGGTGGCTTATATGTCCGCAACTATAGTTTGTAGCCCATCCTCATCCGTGCTGCAGTGACCCAGTACCTTGTGAAGGCATCATTTAATTGAGCAAACCAACTGCTCCCGCCATCTTCCCCATCAAGGCACTCGTGGCAGTATTAACTTCCATGTGATACCCTGTTGTGCGACAAACTGGTGTGTCTTGTCAGGAGAGATAACAGCCCATACATCTGTTATCACTCAGTTAGCTGCATGGAAAGTTTTGGCTTTATTAACCTAGATGTGGAATACCATGCCAACCTATAAACCTTTGGAAGGCTAATAGGAAGTGGTCCGTTGTCAAGTTGGTTATTAGTTCTAAATATAGCACTCTAGTTACAGCACACAACTGTGCTGGATGGATTAATAGGATGTAACACTTATTTATAGTGATGCCTGTTTTTGAGTATAGGGGCTCAGCAGAATCAATTAAAGAAATTGCAAATGGCTTTTGAAGTTTCACTCATATCAGCTGATAGCGGTGTTTCTATCTGCGGGCCGGCAATCTTATGTGCAATTTTACAGGGAAGACAACTACATAGGACCATTCTGATCACACGACAAGAGTATAGTATCCAGAAGGATTCTCCTAGTTGTAAAAGAACCACTCAAACTCAAAGATGGTGTAAATTGATATGCATGTACATGATCAGAAGTTTAGTGAAGTGGTGGTTTCATTCTAGAATAATGGGATGACGATCTTCAATAGACACCTTGGCATGTCGCAGGAGACCTCCTAAACCTAATAAATCACCATCTAAATATAGGTTGAAGCATTTTATGTTGGATATGCTAGGACATGGGAGACCTTTGCTTAGAGTGATGATTTCTAAGGAGAGACATTCTTGCTGCACAGTTTTAATCCAATAAAGATGAGCTACTGCTGTCTCTCCTACAGTGAATTCTTTGCATGTGTCCATATGCTGAAAGTGTTTCCTTTTGAAATGGAGGACGTAAGTTGTGATTCGTAACATTTTCCATTAAGAGCTGGATCTGTTTACATGGAATGATTGTGGAGCCTAAATGAGTAAAGTCTGAGGAAGTTTCTCCAACTTCCTAGCTCCCAATAAAAATTTAGGTGAAATAGGTACATGACGATTGCTCGGCAATAAAGAAACTAAGTCTGCTGGGTTGTCTTTGTATGGACAGTGTCTCCACCGAGATGGTGTGGATTGTGTTTGTATCTCTGTCATGTAGTTGCATACAAGTGTTTTATGAGTGGCGAGATCACCCTTTATCCATCCAAGTGTTACAATGGAGCCAACCCAAAGTATCACTCTATTAAGGTCAAAGGTTTTGACCTTGCAATGGTAGTGTAGTAGTCTGGTTCATGTCAGTGCTGCTAGCAGTTAAAGCCAAGGAAGTACTGCTTCTTTCACAGGCATTAATCTACTTTCAATGCACATTAGTTTGGCAATGTTACCACTAGAAGTGATATATAAGACAATGCCATATTCTCTCAGATGCATAACAGAAAATATTAATGTAGGTACTGTCATTCTCTGACAGTTGGCTCCACCTTGGAATAGTAATATTAGGTAGCTCCGGGAGGTTTGGCATCCAGGTGAGCCATCTAACTAAGTTGTGGGGCAAGCATTTGTCCCAACCTAGTCTGAGCAGCCAAGTGTCTTGAAACAGATTTTTTGGTGTGATGGATATCAAAGTTATTAATCCCAAAGGATCATAAAGACCTGCTGTTGCTTGTAGTAAATTTCTTTTTGTTGCAATTGTCTCTGAAAATTTTTTGGTGACTTGTTGCTGACTCGCTGACATTGTACGTTATTCTGAGTTCCATGTCATCCCTAGAATTGTGACTTCTGTTTCGGTATATCTTCCTTCCACCTTCCAAATAGTGGATAATTGTAGTGAATTAGTCACCCACTTTGACCACATCAGTTGTATTTTCTTCATAAATTAACTTGTGCTATAGCAAGAGGCTGCTTTCCAATTCAGTTCCTGCAGCAAAGTCATCCATGAACATATTCTAATACAGAAAAGCAGCTGTTCAGGGAACTGGGACTGACAAGTGTGTGCTAATTCATGAATGGTTGCTGAAAGTAGAAATGGGCATGATGTGAGGTTGAAAGGAAGACATGAGAATCAGTAAATTGTTCTTTGCCTTGCATTAATGTAATCTTCAACCTTCTTATTGCTGGGCTTGAACCTGAAGAATCTAGTGCGATCTCTACCATCAGGGTATAGAAACCTGCAGAAAAGCTCGAACGATGTCGGCAGTGACAACGAGGTGTCATAGATAGAATCTTAAAATGACCTCAATCACATCAGGCAACAAAGTAGGCCTGATTTCTAAAGAGTCATAACCCATTAACTGTCAGATTATTTTTCCTCAACCTACATTTATTTTTGGGTTACCTGAATGACATATAGACTTTCCCTGTCTTTCTCACTTGCCCAGTTGATGAGGCAAATAAAAGGAATTAATAGATTCATCTGAAGGAACCAACTCTGCGATTGTTTTTAACGTATTCTCACACTAAATTGTCATAAGTGCATCTTAGGTCATCATTTCTGCATAGCCTTTTCTGTAAGGCACCAAAACACCTCTCAGCATTGTGAAAGTTATTAGGTGGTACAACAGTGGATATTCGAGGGAAGCTAACTACTCATCGTTGATCTGCAATCATGTGTGTTGCCCAAAACTTTTTCAGTACTGTTGCCTCTTTCTCACTCATTAATCATTCTTTATTGGTACTCATTCCAATAGAGTCTTAAGTCCCAAAAGCTGTGTGTAGTGTCATTCAGTTCTTCAACAGTTAAATTAACGAGATTAGTGGTTGTGTGTTCAGCTAAAACATCCAGGCAAAATCCACTGAGGATCCACCCAAGTTTAGAGAGAAACTGTGCTAGAGATGGAGAAATGCATATCGGCACTGCATTGTCCACTATTTCCAGTTAGTGATCAGCTCCAGTAAGTAATTCTATAGGAATATCAGCTTTCCGTTCAGTGGGATCCACCAGTTGTAAGTGTAGGAAATTTTTATTTATTGCAACATCTTTGGGCAAACTTCGATGTTTTGTGGTGTTATGTATACTCTCGAAATCATCGAGCCTAACATGAGCATTGCTTAGCTTGAATCGCACAAATCTGCGAGGCATGGATGTCAAAGAAGGTTCAAATGCATCTACTGACAGAGGCCGAATATTGATATCCGTAGGTTTATATTATCAACTAGATTTTAGCAAATGAAAATTGGTTTGCTACCTGCTTCCAAAATACAACATGTGAGTAAGCTTTCCTGCTGACCCTAATACTGATATGCTTGCTGTCTGAAGATGTGTGAAACTTGTGGATCCCGTTATGGCATTGCCCACTGACCTATTAACTGGGATGATGGGTGAATCAGATTGTTTGTGGGGTAGCTTTGGATAGTTTGAATCATCACAAATTGTTCAGTGATGACTCCCTTTGCAGTAAGAGCAGACAGCTCTTTCTTTCTTCAAAAAGTCTTTGACAGTGTGGCCTTGATGAAGACCAAATCTATTAATCATAGTTTTTTGAGGCACTCTGGAATGTCCTTTATTGTCTTGCAGTCTTTTTCTCAATTATCTCTATGTTTGCAATACACACAGTAAAGCTTCACAGTATATCTTTGTGTTTCAAACAATCTTGCTTCAAGTTAACATTGAGAGTGGATGCGGCAGTGTGTAGCATGTCTCCTTTGAATAGTTTCTCTCTTTTGATTTTAATTATCCAATGCCGATAAATGTCTGTAGGAAAAGTGCGCAAAGTTTTTGGCACAAGAACCTTGCCATATGCATTTACATACTTATCTAAGTATTCCAGAGCTTGGATGTGTTTAATGCATTCTGTGAGTGTCGTATTAAGAGTTTCAGAAGATTCAGCTCGAGTGGATCATGATTCTTGTAAATATTCTGAGTGGGCCAGTCCTGTGCGGTTGCTGTGCCATCACCCACTTGTTAGGGCTAACCTATGGGATATCATTATTCAGGAACACACATTTCCAATAACTTGCCAGCAGCCATAAAAAGCTTAACAACCAGTGAAATTCAGTTTAAGAGAAGCCTAAAGAATTTATTGGTGGCCAGCTCCTCCTACTCCATTGATGAATTTCTCAGTAGAACCAACTGACTTTTGTGTGTGTGTGTGTGTGTGTGTGTGTGTGTGTGTGTGTGTGGCAAACTTCTGCACCATTTCAGTGCAGTAATGTGTTAATTGAAAATAAGTATTTTAGTAATTCTATTATATTATTATTATTATCTTATAAATAACAAACTTTTTTTTTAATTTTAAATTTAGTGTGATTTTAGTAAAAGAGTGTTGTAAAATGATCCTTTCATATAGTGGGAAGAAAAAAACTGTCAGTCATTACACTTGGGACCTGTGGAAGGTACATTAGCCTATTCATTTTAGTTGTAAATATTTGTCATGTATTATTGTTTTTCTGGCATGTTCTACATCCTGGAGGACCTCCTCACTACAGATCAGTTGGAATGAAAGGAAATATAATCTAATGTAATCTAATTTTAGGACCACATATTTGAGAATAATAGACATAGAAGCATTCCTGTTGATACAGCTTTTAAACAGTTCCCAAAATCTGGGCCAGGTCTCAGTGTCTCCAGAGAATGGTTCAAACTTAATACATGGCAACTTAATCGGCATAGGGATCCGAACTACTAACGAGATTGCATCAGTCGCACATGATGTCACTGTAGAAGTAGACAAGTTTTTTCTTAATACCTTTTTCAGCCTCGTAAATTGAATGTTTCAGCTTGTCAGAATACCCATAGCAAAGAACTAAGTCCTTGTTGTACTCCTCATCCGAGATAAGATGGTGTAAAATGTCATCAAGCTGTGAGAGAAGTAACAACTCTTATTCCAAGCATGTCTTGCGATATTTAATATCCTCTTGCAGTGTGTCATATGAACATTATTTAAGTTTGGATACTAGACACATGACAAGACCTCTCTTGATGAGATTGTGTTCTTTCCAAACCTTATAACTCTTAAAGGGGCATTGTTGTTCTTAGCATTTAAAATAAATGCTGTGCATGCTGTCAAAATATTCCACTGTTTCAAGTAAGCCAAGACTGACTAAATGAAGCAATTCACTGGTCAGAGATGCTAGTGCCTACCACACACCAATTGACAAGTAATTTTAAATTAAATATGTACGACGATATGATCTTTTTTGGGTTAGACAAGACACTTCCTAGTATTTTTCTTATGGCAGCAGCAGGCTATGTGGGCCATGGTTATTCTCTTCTCAGCCACTAGAGCAGTAGTCAGCATCAGTAATCTTCTGTGTAGTGTGCCTACTCTACAGCACACACTTGTGGAACCTTTTTAATATTGTAGCAGCTGTGTCCTCCATCAGTGGCTAGAAGGTGGCAGTGTATTGCCCAATGACATCCCTCAAGCTCCCTGTTCACAAGTTTTAGCACCACAAAATTCCGTCAAGTTCAGAAAGTAAGGAAATACACGCCAGTCACTTTAACAGAGTGTTTATTTGCATACCTACAACAGCAAGGCAGTCAATCAATGATGTACAACATTGAAGACCTTCCACAGTGGCAATTAATGATCAATAGGCACAATGGAAATGAATGCTAGATACATTCAGCTATTGGACTACATCCTTCATAGACAAAAATAATCCACCCCACCTTGTCCAGAAAAGGATGTTTGGTGTCATGTCTGTCCTGTCATCTACTGTACCCCCATATACCCACTGTCCAGCCAGACTAGTATGCCTCTTGTGACTCAATACCACCTAGGATTGGAGCAACTGAACTGCATTATCCGCCATGGCTTTGATTACCTCTCATCATGCCTTGAAATGAGAAATATCCTTCATGCCCCTTGCTCAGTGATGTTATGCAGCCCAACAGTGTACCTAGCAGCTCTGTTCTGTCCCCACCATGTCCCTGCATGCTCCCACAGGCAATGATAGCACCTTTCCACCCTGCCATCCTTCTCTGTTCACACCTATACCTCTTCTGTATTTCTACCTACCACACAAACAGAGATTGCTGCTTACCTCAGACTGTCACAGTAGCGCGTGTGCGTGTGTGTGCGTGTGTGTGTGTGTGTGTGTGTGTGTGTGTGTGTGTGTGTGTGTGTGATGAGAGAGAGAGAGAGAGAGAGAGAGAGAGAGAGAGAGAAACTACCTCTGGGTTATTTGCAATAAATTCTAAATAAAAACGTTTTTATGTGTATCTGAGAGTGGTTAATTTCCTTTCTTTTAGATTGTGGCGAAGTTTATGTTTGGGATATGGGAAGCAGGACGTGTTTGCATAGATTTGTTGATGATGGCTGCATTGTTGGTTCAAGCCTTGCATTGTCTCCTAATGGACAGTACTTGGCCTGTGGGTCACGTTCGGGAGTCGTAAATATATATGAATCAGCAAGCCTTACATTAAGTTCTGCTCCTCGACCTGCCAAGATCTTACTTAATCTCACTACTGCAGTTACTTCATTGCAGTTTAACTCATCATCTGAGATTCTTGCCATGGCTTCTGATGATAAGAAGAACGCTTTAAAACTGGTAAGTTATTATGTTGCTAGATACTTACTGTGAATCGGTGTCGTATTGTCAGAAAGCAGTTGGTATCAGATCGTATACATCACAAATTTGTGTATTCAAACATGGATAATTACTTTTTATTTTAGTGTGTTTGTTAATTTATTTGTTTTATAAATTTTGATTTTGCATGCTAATAATATTGTGTGGAGTGCACATTAAACCACTTTGAACATGTTTATGCAGAATTTTAGGTATCTGACAATATATTATTTACTGAACATTGTTAATATTCTGTTATTCTACTCAAACTTATTCTTTGACTACTGTAATTCAGTTATCTTGTTTATTTGGAAAGGTTTGGAACATCAGGATATACTTCCTGAAATCACTGCATATAGCTTCTGAAAATTGTATTTTGTTTAGGTGAAAAATGTTAATTACCTTCAGCTATTGAAACATTATGCATATTGTAAAACACCTTCATTCCCCAGCAAGATGACAGTTTGATGAAGTTTCATAGGATTGTGTCTTTATGAGCAGTCTCTCCTGGTTTTTGTGTCATGTGTCCCTAAGTTTTGGGGTTTTGTTGACAATTGATTGGATGGTCATGATGCTTATTGTGCTCCCTTTGAATTTTTTATGAATAATTTTTGATTTTGCTCATTCACAAGTAATGTTCTCAGTTCATTTCATCCAGGAAACTGCTCAGTACAGGTTTCTCTTAACTGCTTTTCATGTAATGCAAATTTCTAACTTAAACGTCACTATTTATCCAATCTGATTTTTTACACTTGTTTCACTAGGTCGGTTAGAATAAGCCCGAGGTATTCCTGTCAGTCGTAAGAGTTGACTAAAAGGAGTCTCACACGATTCAGCCTTAATGTGATGGTCCCCTGTCAGGTTTGACCTCCATCTTTTTAAATTTTCCCACAGAGCGAGCCAATTGGGGAAGGGCGCCTTACATGGTGCATCGTGTCCATCGTGCATTGAGATCTTTAGCCCACTTTCTCGTCGTCGCATTGCAGTCCCGCTCATTCTCCATCTCTTGGGCAAGGACACCTTCCTTTTCCACCATGCGCTATGCAGTGTCGCTTTTTGTGCCGATGATGACCATGATGTGACCTCATATCCAGCACGGTAGCCAGTCTGTTGTGGTGGGGCCGCCATGTACCCTGTTGGTTGTATCCCCCTGACAACACAGGGATTGCTCTGCTGATGCCTGAGCCTTTAACTCCCCATATATGCCATGGAGTAGATGCCCATCTCCCTGGGGCATCGGGACTCCCAGCAATGGCCATCCTGCCAGGTGGCCGTTGCTGAGGCTGGGCAGTGCCCGTGGGGAGGGCCCCTGGTCAGAGTGGGTGGCATCAGGGTCGATGACACACTGTGAAGCATGGTACATCATCTCTTGCTGGTGGTCCGCCGCCAGCAGTTTCTAAGTGGGCAAAGTCTAACCTCAGTGGTAATAAATATGACTCCAAATCGTTCCCCTCCCTGGCTAGGCCACACCATGAGAGGAACGCCAGGCTAAGGATGGTAGTGAAGCTTATTCGCCCTGGTACCTCGTATGTACGAGAGTTGATGGGGAATGTTTCATGTCCACGAAGCCTCAGTTTTTTGTGGAGCATTATGACGACAAGTTTGGGGAGGTGGAGGGCTTGTCCAAAATGCGCTCTGAGTCAGTCTTGATAAAAACAGTATCCTCCGCCCAGTCACGGGCATTTCTCACTTGTGATAAGTTGGGGGATGTTTCTGTTGCCATCAAGCCCCATAAGAGCTTAAATATGGTCCAGGGTATTATATTCCACAGGGACCTTCTTTTGCAGTCCGACGACGAGCTGCACACCAATTTAGAGCGGCAAGGTGTTCATTTCATCCAGCACGTCCATCGGGGTCTGAGGGATAATCAGGTTGCCATGGTTCCTTCATCTTGGCCTTCGAGGGTGACACATTGCCCGAGAAGGTCAAGTTGATGGTCAACCACTGTGACATCAAGCCAGCATATATCCCCCTCCCCCCAATGCGGTGCTTTTAAGTGCTGCAAGTTCGGCCTTATGTCTTCCTGCTGTACTTCCAGCCTAACATGTCGAGATTGCAGATGCCCATCACACCTCAATACTCCCTGTGCCCAGCCTCCCATCTGTTTCAACTGTGGAGAGCATCATTCACCTTGTTCGCCAGACTGCAGGATTTTACAAAACAAGAGGAAAATCATGGAATATGAGACTCTGGACAGACTGTCCTACACTGAGGCTAAGAGGAAATTTGAGCGACTACATTCTGTGGCTACGACCACCTCTTCTGCCACCGCTGCAAGAACAGTTCTCGCCCCATCAGTTCCTCACATTCCTGTTGCCTCTCAGAACCAGAAGACTACACCTGCCCCCTTGATGGTGGGGGGCACTTCCCTCCCTGTTGCTCCCGCACCACCTACTTCTGGAGCAACAAACCCCCAAACGTCAGGGATATCAGTCCCCACTTCTGAGATGGAGAAGCGTAAGTCTTCTTCGGCTCCTCTCGCTAGAAAGGGGTCCCTTGGGTCACTCCCTTCCCAGGTTTCTGCTAATGGGAAAGATGACACCTGCCAGTGGCTGAAGAGCCCAAAAGATTCTGGTTGTAGGGCTTCACACTCATCCACGGTCCAGGAGACTGAATCAGTGAAGTCCTCCCAGCCAGGGAAGCCCAAGGAACAGTGAGAGAAGTCCAAAAAGATCATCCCCAAGACCAAGGGAATTGTGGTGGCACCCACATCACTGCTATCTACAAGCTCTGTGTCTGAGGATGAGGTCGAGGTTCTGGTGTCGCTGAGGACCTGGATCTTGCTGGATCCTCAGACTCAATGCTAAGGCAATAAGTAGGTGGCAGCAGGTGACCTTGAGGTGTAACCTCCCTCATTGAATGTTCCATGCCTTCCCAGCCCCACGATGACGTCATCCTCCAGTGGAATTGCAGCAGTTTTTTCCACTGTCTGGCTGAGCTACAGCAACTGTTAATCTTTACACTCGCTTTCTTCATTACCCTCCAGGAAACCTGGTTCCTGGCAATGCGGACCCCAGCCCTCCGCGGCTATAAAAAATATTACAGGAACCGTAGTGACTATAATAGAGTGTCAACAGGAGTTTTCATTTATGTCCTAAACTCAGTCTGTAGTGAAACTGTGCCCCTTCAAACTGCTCTTGGAGCTGTGACTGTCAGAATAAGGACGGCGCAGGGAAAAACTGTCTGCAATGTATATCTTTCTCCAGATGGTGCAGTACCCCTGAATGTATTAGCTGCACTGATTGATCAACTCCCTAAACCTTTTCTACTTTTGGGAGATTTTGACGCCCATAACCCCTTGTGGGCTGGCACCCTGCTTACTGGCCAAGGCAGAGATGTCGAAACTTTACTTAGTTCGACCTTTGCCTTTTGCCTCTTAAATACTGGGGCTGCCACACAATTCAGTGTGGCTCATGGTAGTTACTCAGCCATTGATTTATCAATTTGCAGCCCAGGACTTCTCCCATCTATCCACTGGAGAGCACATGACGACCTGTGTGGTAGTGACCACTTCCCCATCTTCCTGTCACTGCCCCGGTGTCAGGCCCAAGGACGCCTGCCCAGATGGGCTTTAAACAAGGCAGACTGGGAAACTTTCACCTCTGCTGTCACTGTTGAGTCTCCCCCACATGGTAACATCGATGTGATTGCTGAGCAGGTGACTACAACAATCGTTTCTGCAGCAGAAAATGCGATCCTTTGCACTCATGATGCCCCCGGCAAAAGGCAGTCCCTTGGTGGTCGCCGGAAGTCGCTGAAGCAATTAAGGAGCGTCGGTGAGCTCTACAGCTGCATAAGTGGTACACTTCCCTGGAGCACCTCATAGCCTTTAAACGGCTCCATGCCCACGTTCGCCAACTTATCAAATCGTGGAAGCAGGAGTGTTGGAAGAGAGAAGTCTCGACCATTGAGTGCCGAATGTCACCTTCCCAAGTCTGGGCAAAGATCAAACGTGTTTTCGGGTACCAGACCCCAACAGGTGTTGTCGGTGTTAACATAAATGGCGTGTTATCTATCAACACAAAATGGTGTGTTATCTACCAACGCAAACGCGATTGCCGAGCACTATGCTCGAGCCTCTGCGTCACAGAATTACCCCCCAGCCTTTCGCACTCTCAAATGGCAGCTGGAAGGGAAAGTCCTCTTGTTCACTGCACACCACAGTGAATCCTATAACGCCCTATTTACAGAGTGCGAGCTCCTCAGTGCCCTTGCACATTTCCCTGACACAGCTCCTGGGCCAGATCAGATCCACAGTCAGATGATTAAACATCTCTCATCTGACTACAAGCGACATCTCCTCGTCACCTTCAATCGGATCTGATGCGATGGCATCTTTCCATCACAATGGCAGGAGAGCACCATCATTCCAGTGCTGAAACCCAGTAAAAACACTGTTGATGTTGATAGCTATTGGCTCCTCAGTCTCGCCAACGTTCTTTGTAAGCTGCTGGAACATATGGTGTGTCGGCGGTTGGGTTGGGCCCAGGTGTCATGTGGCCTACTGGCTGCATGTCAGGGCGGCTTCCGCCAGGCTCGCTTTACCACAGATAATCTTGTGTCCCTCGAGTCCGCCATCCAAACAGCCTTTTCCAGATGCCAGCACCTGGTTGCCGTCTTTTTTGATTTACGAAAAGCTTACGACACCACCTGGCGACATCATGTCATTGCCACATTATACGAGTGGAGTCTCAGACGCCCGCTCCTGATTTTTATCCAAAATTTCCTGTCACTTCGTACTTTCCGTGTCCAAGTTGGTGCCTCCCGTAGTTCCCCCCATATCCAGGATAATGGGGTCCTGGAGGGACTCTGTATTGAGTGTATATCTGTTTTTAGTGGCCATTAATCATCCAGCAGCAACTGTAGGGCCATCCGTCTCACCTTCTCTGTATGCAGATGACTTCCGGATTTCGTACTGCTCCACCAGTACTGGTGTTGCTGAGCGCAGCACCTACAGGAAGCCATCCACAAGGTGCAGTCATGGGCTCTAGCCCACAGTTTCCAGTTTTCAGCCGCAAAGTCATATGTTATGCACTTCTGTCGGCATTGTACCGTTCATCTGGAACCAGAACTGTACCTTAATGATGATCCACTTACTGTAGTGGAGAGATATCGATTCTTAGGACTGGTTTTAGTGCACAATTGACTTGGCTTTCTCACCTTCGTCAGCTTAAGCAGAAGTGCTGGCAGCACCTCAATGCCCTCCGCTGCTTGAGCAACACAAACTGGGGTGCAGATCTCTCTATGCTGCTGCAGCTCTACAGAGCGCTTGTTCAATCCCGCCTTTACTATGGGAGTCCGGTTTATGGTTCGGCGGCGCCCTCAGCATTGCGTTTACTCGACCCAGTGTACCACTGTGGCGTTCGTCTAGTAACAGAAGCATTTACGACGAGTCTGGTGACCAGCGTCCTTGTGGAGGCTGGAATCCCTCCATTGCAGGTTAGGCATGCACAACTGCTGGCCAGTTACGTTGCCCATGTTCGTAGTTCTCCTGTGCATCCAAATTACAGTCTCCTTTTCCCACCCACGGCGGTTCATCTCCCACATCATGGGGGGGAGGTTGGCTGGCTTGCAGATTGTGTTTAGGTCATCTCCTTTATGTTCATCTGTCTATATGCCCTGTCTCTTTCAGTTTGATGGTAGTCTCTATGCTACAGTCATCATCTCTCTTTTTCATTTATTTGCCGTCTTTCGTTGGTTTGTTAGTCATTGCTAATCATCATTCTTAATTTGCAGCACTTCTCTTATCAACCTTTATTTAATTCCATGCTTATTCCTGTTTAACTACAAATTAATGATTTACAGACATCTGCTTTGAAAACAGAATACATTTTTTGTTAAATCTGGCTACCTCTCCTAACTCCATTTTCAGGTCTGAGTTGTCCACTATCTTGATGCAGTGTAATTGAAGCTTTAGCTTTGCTTTGCTATCAGTGAATTGAACTGTGTTTCGCTTGTGGTGGCAAAATAAATTTTCTCACTTTACATTTTACAAATCTACTGGAAGTAAAATATATTTTACTCAGTTAAAAGTTTCTTATTTTATTGTAGAAGTTGCTGATTACTCTCAATCCAGGAAAGTAGAAGTTTAAGGTTGTAATATGGCATAATAATAGAAACACATTTGATACAGAATTCACTGTTTTCAGGTCTATCTCCCCCCCCCCCCCCCTTATAGATTAAATTAGAAAATTGAAACAGTTTGACTTAATAGCTATTTATTTAACGTGCCAATTTTCTCACAAATTACAGCACACGCAGATCTAAACTGTTTGATATAGGTTTCTCTTTTGTATCTTCTAGGGACAATGTTAGGCAATTATTTCGTGGCACGCTTACCAGGAAAAACTATGATGATTTAATATTAAAATTTTCGACCTATCTGTGGCTTTCATGGTTGTGTGTTTCAGGTTCACTTCCCATCGATGACTGTCTTTAGCAATTTTCCAGCATTTGAGTCAAAAATTTCCAGGCCGCAGTGCCTGAACTTCTCTAGAAACAGTGGTTATTTGTCTGTGGGAAATAACAAAAGTACTGCTCTTCTGTACAGGTTTGTATTTGCTTTATTTATTTATATATATTTTTTTTTTTTTTTTTTTTCTTCAGATCTTCGTATAATTGTGAGACCCATTATTCTGTTTACAGGCTGAAACACTATGGGAACTACTAAGGAAGAAAAGTGTTATTTTAATGAAGTCAACATTTATGGGATAATTGACCACAGAATTGCCATAATTACGCTTTTCCTGCATTTGTGTATATCAGTAACTCATGTTTGTCAAATGTGAAATGATCTAAGACAAAATAATAGTGAATATACTGATAATTACAGAACTTATTACTGTTGTCACTTATGTGTAATTAGTTGCAGTTGTTTTTTTTTTCCCCCTATCCTTCCTTTTACCCAATACTTGATTACAGTTATTAATGATTGTTTCAGAACAAAACTATGTTCACTCCAAGAGAAAAGTCTGTTTGCAGTGCCTACCAGCGCCGAGGACATTCTATAAGAATTAGCAGTCATTGTCAAATATTTTACTGTTCATAAATAAATTAAGCCATTGTTGACTAGTTGATGAGTCCTTTAATGACAATAGCTGTTTCTGCCAACAGCCATTTTGCTCTGTCCCATCAGCATTAATGTTGATGCCCTGAAACTGTTACGTTGGCCCTTCCTTTGCTGCTTCTCCATCTGGCACACCTCTCAGCATACAAGCATCTAATCTCAACTTGGCTTTACAGTGTTCAGCGTTTCTTGTTGTCAGTGTCTTTTCCACTGTGCAGTTTATCTTTTGCATACCCTCCCAGCTGTGTCTTGTTGATTTAGATCCTGTATCCTTATCCCATGTTACGGCCTTGCTCTTGCCGCCTTTCGTTTCAGTAGAGTCTGTTGCCTTTTCATCCCTTTATTTAATTCCATTGCTGCCCCCTTCCAATAGACAAATTAATATGAAGCAATTATTTTTGTTCTTGCTCTCTTTTTGTACATAACAACTCAGTTGTAGGTCATTTAGGTCTTCTCACTTTTTATTTGACAAAAGAGATGTTAGTTTGGAAACTAAGAGACCCTCAGCTTATTTTCGTCATTTGCAACCTTTTGCTTAAGACAATGCTGGATCATTCTTAACATTTTGATATAGAACATTACAGTAGTTCAAGGGATAAAGAAAACCCTTTAATAAGAGCCAACGAATTCTCAATAATGGTTGTAATGCAGATTTATAACTTAAGTTTGCTAATGAAGATACATAGAGAAATCATAATGTATTGGTAACATTACTTGTAACATCTTTTGCATCTATACACAGTGTGACAGTGGGTACTTTCTATTCTACTGTGTGTTAAGGTCATGTGTCATATCTGCCAAGAAATTTTCAGTTCATTTACAAACCTGGTTAGATAAATAACATGATTTTTTTTCCCTTTCAATACAAGGCATCATTGTAGTATTCTAGCAAAGCTTTTCAAATTTCTAAGAATACAAAATCAATAAGTCATTGGCAATGATTTTAATTTCTAGTTAGAAAAGGAAAAAACAAAACAAAACAAAACATCATTTGTCCATTTGTTAGTTTGTATTTAAGGATTAAGAATTTCCTCAGCTGTAAAACCATGAACCAGTAGATATTCATGTGATATATGTTTCTTGACTAAACATTCTCTGTCAAGTGTGGGACAAAAAGACACAAATATATTTAAAAATGTTTCTGTTGAAAGTAATTATGGCAGTGAAAAGCCCATTCCTCATATAGGTATTTGAAATGAAAAAATCGTTTAACTTTTTTTAAGTATCGTTTTTTGACGTTGACAAATGGAATAGCATCATCTGAAAAGAAGATAACTAACTTTCTTCTCATTCCACGTGATTATCAATACAACTGTTTGTATAAGTCTGATCGATCAGTGTGAGCAAGAGTTCATGGTGCAATAACAAGCATAAGCAATTTATTAATATTTTTACAGATATGTGAAAGTATCAACTGTAGACTCACCCATGTTACAAAAGGTAAAAATAATCAGAGCAATACGTATGCAGTTATTTGTGCTAACCAATGTGTCACCATAACCAAATGATCAGAACAGTTGTTCTGTGTGTTGGAGCAATGCACAAGAAGGTTCACTATGCCCTAAGCTCCATGAACATTTCCTCAAGATGGATCTTTCCCCATTTGATACACAGGATGTTCAAATTTTGTAATTAAACTTTAGCTACAGTTGCTCATTAATCTATTGCTATGACTGATTGTGATTGGTAACTACAGAGCCGAATGAAGGGTCTGAATGAGAGGCTGAGACGGTTCTGCGACCGTGTGGGCTGCAGATTCCTCGACTTGCGCCATAGGGTGGTGGGGTTTTGGGTTCCGCTGGATAGGTCAGGAGTCCACTACACACAGCAAGCGGCTACACAGGTAGCAGGGGTTGTGTGGCGTGGACTGGGCGGTTTTTTAGGTTAGATGGCCTCGGGCAAGTACAGAAAGGGCAACAGCCTCAAAGGATGCGGGGCAAAGTCAGGACATGCGGGGACCAAGCAGCAATCGGTATTGTAATTGTAAACTGTCGAAGCTGCATTGGTAAAGTACCGGAACTTCAAGTGCTGATAGAAAGCACTGAAGCTGAAATCGTTATAGGTACAGAAAGCTGGCTGAAGCCAGAGAGAAATTCTGCCAAAATTTTTACAAAGGCACAGACGGTGTTTAGAAAGGATAGATTGCATGCAACCGGTGGTGGCGTGTTTGTCACTGTTAGTAGTAGTTTATCCTGTAGTGAAGTAGAAGTGGATAGTTCCTGTGAATTATTATGGGTGGAGGTTACACTCAACAACCGAGCTAGGTTATTAGTTGGCTCCTTTTACCGACCTCCCGACTCAGCAGCATTAGTGGCAGAACAACTGAGAGAAAATTTGGAATAAATTTCACATAAATTTTCTCAGCATGTTATAGTCTTAGGTGGAGATTTCAATTTACCAGATATAGACTGGGACACACAGATGTTTAGGATGGGTGGTAGGGGCAGAGCATCGAGTGACATTATACTGAGTGCACTATCCGAAAATTACCTCAATCAATTAAATAGAGAACCAACTCGTGGAGATAACATCTTGGACCTACTGATAACAAACAGACCCAAACTTTTCGACTCTGTAAGTGCAGAACAGGGAATCAGTGATCATAAGGCTGCTGCAGCATCCCTGAATATGGAAGAAAATAGGAATATAAAAAAAAAAAGGAGGATGGTTTATCTGTTTTAGCAAGAGTAATAGAAGGCAGATTTCAGACTACCTAGCAGATCAAAACGAAAATTTCTGTTCCGACACTGACAATGTTGAGTGTTTATGGAAAAAGTGCAAGGCAATCGTAAAATGCGTTTTAGACAGGCACGTGCCAAGTAAAACTGTGAGGGACGGGAAAAACCCACCGTGGTTCAACAACAAAGTTAGGAAACTACTGCGAAAGCAAAGAGAGCTTCACTCCAAGTTTAAACGCAGCCAAAATCTCTCAGACAAACAGAAGCTTAACGATGTCAAAGTTTGCGTAAGGAGGGCTATGCGTGAAGCCTTCAGTGAATTCGAAAGTAAAATTCTATGTACCGACTTGACAGATAATCCTAGGAAGTTCTGGTCTTACGTTAAATCAGTAAGTGGCTCGAAACAGCATGTCCAGATACTCTGGGATGATGATGGCATGACACGCGTAAAGCTGAAATACTAAACACCTTTTTCCAAAGCTGTTTCACAGAGGAAGACTGCACTGCAGTTCCTTCTGTAAATCCTCGCACAAACGAAAAAATAGCTGACATCGAAATAAGTGTCCAAGGAATAGAAAAGCAACTGGAATCACTCAACAGAGGAAAGTCCACTGGACCTGACGGGATACCAATTCGATTCTACACAGAGTACGCGAAAGAACTTGCCCCCCTTCTAACAGCCGTGTACCGCAAGTCTCTACAGGAACGGAAGGTTCCAAATGATTGGAAAAGAGCACAGGTAGTCCCAGTCTTCAAGAAGGGTCGTCGAGCAGATGCGCAAAACTATAGACCTATATCTCTGACGTCGATCTGTTGTAGAATTTTAGAACATGTTTTTTGCTCGAGTATAATGTCGTTTTTGGAAACCCAGACTCTACTATGTAGGAATCAACATGGATTCCGGAAACAGCGTTCGTGTGAGACCCAACTCGCTTTATTTGTTCATGAGACCCAGAAAATATTAGATACAGGCTCCCAGGTAGATGCTATTTTTCTTGACTTCCGGAAGGCGTTCGATACAGTTCCGCACTGTCGCCTGATAAACAAAGTAAGAACCTATGGAATATCAGACCAGCTGTGTTGCTGGATTGAAGAGTTTTTAGCAAACAGAACACAGCATGTTGTTATCAATGGAGAGACATCTACAGACGTTAAAGTAACCTCTGGTGTGCCACAGGGGAGTGTTATGGGACCATTGCTTTTCACAATATATATATAAATGACCTAGTAGATAGTGTCAGAAGTTCCATGTGGCTTTTCGCGGATGATGCTGTAGTGTACAGAGAAGTTGCAGCATTAGAAAATTGTAGCGAAATACAGGAAGATCTGCAGCGGATAGGCACTTGGTGCAGGGAGTGGCAACTGATCCTTAACATAGATAAATGTAATGTATTGCGAATACATAGAAAGAAGGATCCTTTATTGTATGATTATATGATAGCGGAACAAACACTGCTAGCAGTTACTTCTGTAAAATATCTAGGAGTATGCGTGCGGAACGATTTGAAGTGGAATGATCATATAAAATTAATTGTTGGTAAGGCGGGTACCAGGTTGAGATTCATTGGGAGAGTCCTTAGAAAATGTAGTCCATCAGCAAAGGAGGTGGCTTACAAAACACTCGTTCGACCTACACTTGAGTATTGCTCATCAGTGTGGGATCCGTACCAGATCAGGTTGACGGAGGAGATAGAGAAGATCTGAAGAAGAGCGGCGCGTTTCGTCACAGATTTATTTGGTAACTGTCATAGCGTTACGGAGATGTTTAGCAAACTCAGGTGGCAGACTCTGCAAGAGAGGCGCTCTGCATCGCGGTGTAGCTTGCTCGCCAGGTTTCGAGAGGGTGCGTTTCTGGATGAGGTATCGAATATATTGCTTCCCCCTACTTATACCTCCCGAGGAGGTATAAGTAGTGTGGCTTGCAGAGTATAAATGTAGATGTAGTTGTACAATTGAGCTACCAAGTGATCTACAGGCATGTAAACAGGATTGGAATTGTAGCTAACAAGGAGAGGTCCCCAGTAGTGGGACTGACTTTTTGAAACCACCTATACGGTACAGTGATGTAGATTGGGTCCTGGGTATTACACCCTGCAGCCATTCACCAGGGTGGGCCCTCATTTGCAAGTAAGTGAGCGATAAAAGGGAATTTTGTCTTATTCATAGATCCTTAAAAATGATAATGCTATACAGGGAAGTGGTGTAGAATAGTGGTTAAGATACAGAAGGTCATGGGGTTTAATTCTTATCAGGTTCCATGTATTTTATTTTCTAAATCTGTATCTACATCTACATCTACATCTATACTCCGCGAGCCACCTTATGGTGTGTGGCGGAGGGTACTTATTGTACCACTATCTGATCCCCCCTTCCCTGTTCCATTCACGAATTGTGCGTGGGAAGAACGACTGCTTGTAAGTCTCCGTATTTGCTCTAATTTCTCGGATCTTTTCGTTGTGATCATTACGCGAGATATATGTGGGCGGTAGTAATATGTTGCCCATCTCTTCCCGGAATGTGCTCTCTCGTAATTTCGATAATAAACCTCTCCGTATTGCGTAACGCCTTTCTTGAAGTGTCCGCCACTGGAGCTTGTTCAGCATCTCCGTAACGCTCTCGCGCTGACTAAATGTCCCCATGACGAATCGCGCTGCTTTTCGCTGGATCATGTCTATCTCTTCTATTAATCCAACCTGGTAAGGGTCCCATACTGATGAGCAATACTCAAGAATCGGACGAACAAGCGTTTTGTAAGCTACTTCTTTCGTCGATGAGTCACATTTTCTTAAAATTCTTCCTATGAATCTCAACCTGGCGCCTGCTTTTCCCACTATTTGTTTTATGTGATCATTCCACTTCAGATCGCTCCGGATAGTAACTCCTAAGTATTTTACGGTCGTTACCGCTTCCAATGATTTACCACCTACGGCATAATCGTACTGGAATGGATTTCTGCCCCTATGTATGCGCATTATATTACATTTATCTACGTTTAGGGAAAGCTGCCAGCTGTCGCACCATGCATTAATCCTCTGCAGGTCTTCCTGGAGTATGTACGAGTCTTCTGATGTTGCTACTTTCTTGTAGACAACCGTGTCATCTGCAAATAGCCTCACGGAGCTACCGATGTTGTCAACTAAGTCATTTATGTATATTGTAAACAATAAAGGTCCTATCACGCTTCCTTGCGGTACTCCCGAAATTACCTCTACATCTGCAGATTTTGAACCGTTAAGAATGACATGTTGTGTTCTTTCTTCTAGGAAATCCTGAATCCAATCACAAACCTGGTCCGATATTCCGTAAGCTCGTATTTTTTTCACTAAACGTAAGTGCGGAACCGTATCAAATGCCTTCCTGAAGTCCAGGAATACGGCATCAATCTGCTCGCCAGTGTCTACGGCACTGTGAATTTCTTGGGCAAATAGGGCGAGCTGAGTTTCACATGATCTCTGTTTGCGGAATCCATGTTGGTTATGATGAAGGAGATTTGTATTATCTAAGAACGTCATAATACGAGAACACAAAACATGTTCCATTATTCTACAACAGATTGACGTAAGCGAAATAGGCCTATAATTATTCGCATCTGATTTATGACCCTTCTTCAAAATGGGAACGACCTGCGCTTTCTTCCAGTCGCTAGGTACTTTACATTCTTCCAGCGATCTACGATAAATTGCTGATAGAAAGGGGGCAAGTTCTTTAGCATAATCACTGTAGAATCTTAAGGGTATCTCGTCTGGTCCGAATGCTTTTCCGCTACTAAGTGATAGCAGTTGTTTTTCAATTCCGATATCGTTTATTTCAATATTTTCCATTTTGGCGTCCGTGCGACGGCTGAAGTCAGGGACCGTGTTACGATTTTCCGCAGTGAAACAGTTTCGGAACACTGAATTCAGTATTTCTGCCTTTCTTCGGTCGTCCTCTGTTTCGGTGCCATCGTGGTCAACGAGTGACTGAATAGGGGATTTAGATCCGCTTACCGATTTTACATATGACCAAAACTTTTTAGGGTTCTTGTTTAGATTGTTTGCCAATGTTTTATGTTCGAATTCGTTGAATGCTTCTCTCATTGCTCTCTTTACGCTCTTTTTCGCTTCGTTCAGCTTTTCCTTATCAGCTATGATTCGACTACTCTTAAACCTATGATGAAGCTTTCTTTGTTTCCGTAGTACCTTTCGTACATGATTGTTATACCACGGTGGATCTTTCCCCTCGCTTTGGACCTTAGTCGGTACGAACTTATCTAAGGCGTACTGGACGATGTTTCTGAATTTTTTCCATTTTTGTTCCACATCCTCTTCCTCAGAAATGAACGTTTGATGGTGGTCACTCAGATATTCTGCGATTTGTGCCCTATCACTCTTGTTAAGCAAATATATTTTCCTTCCTTTCTTGGCATTTCTTATTACACTTGTAGTCATTGATGCAACCACTGACTTATGATCACTGATACCCTCTTCTACATTCACGGAGTCGAAAAGTTCCGGTCTATTTGTTGCTATGAGGTCTAAAACGTTAGCTTCACGAGTTGGTTCTCTAACTATCTGCTCGAAGTAATTCTCGGACAAGGCAGTCAGGATAATGTCACAAGAGTCTCTGTCCCTGGCTCCAGTTCTGATTGTGTGACTATCCCATTCTATACCTGGTAGATTGAAGTCTCCCCCTATTACAATAGTATGATCACAAAACTTCTTCACGACGTTCTGCAGGTTCTCTCTGAGGCGCTCAACTACTACGGTTGCTGATGCAGGTGGTCTATAGAAGCATCCGACTATCATATCTGACCCACCTTTGATACTTAGCTTAACCCAGATTATTTCACATTCGCATTCGCTAATAACTTCACTGGATATTATTGAATTCTTTACTGCTATAAATACTCCTCCACCATTGGCGTTTATCCTATCCTTGCGGTATATATTCCATTCTGTGTCTAGGATTTCGTTACTGTTCACTTCCGGTTTTAACCAACTTTCCGTTCCTAATACTATATGCGCACTATTTCCTTCAATAAGAGATACTAATTCAGGAACCTTGCCCTGGATACTCCTGCAGTTTACCAATATTACATTAACTTTTCCTGTTTTTGGTCTCTGAGGACGGACGTTCTTTATCAACGATGATAATGTCCTCTCTGGTAAGCCGTCAGGTATTTTATCGTTTTGCCCAAGGGGGGGTCCCTCTAACCTAAAAAGCCCCCGTGTGCACGCCACACGTACTCTGCTACCCTAGTAGCTGCTTCCGGTGTGACTTTTATCATTAAGTGTATTCTGTTAACTGGTTTAAATGCAGTGTTTTAAATTTCTAATGATTTGTCATGTCATTTCAATCACCATATTTCATTTGCCCATATTTTGTCTTCCAGCCATTCTTTCGTCATTTGAGATCTTTGTGCATCTGATTTTATGTATTTTCATGAATTAACTTTGATTTAATTTCTTACATTGTATCATTTTATATGTTTGTCCATGTTGTTGCATATTTATTATGTCTCTTCCCCTTTTTGCATGAATTTTGTTTTATTTACAAGTCCTTATTTTGCTTAAATATTCTGCTGCATTATTTTGTCCATAGTGCAAGAAGAATTTGTGTTATAAATGTTTGTATGACAATTACCATCCAAAAACGTACATCCTGTAATTAAAGAATGCAATTTTGACATTGCACAGCCAATATAAAGAGATTACTTTGTCTCCCATTTTTAATCAATAGATCAGCATTTTTAAATATTTAATATTACAATAGATAAATAAAAGATAATTAAAATAAAATGCACAAAGTTACCAATCCTTTTATTTTCAAAAGAAATAACAGGAAATGAATAATTAGTACAATGATTAAAATGATGTGACAAAGGATTAAAAATTTTAAAAATACGTTTAAATCAATTAATTGATAAAAAATAATGATCAAAATAATTTTGATAAAGATTGGAAAATAAATTTGTAAGCACTTGACAAGATTCGAACTAAAAGCTGTTCTGGGTACTATTATCAGTTTTAGGGCTCTGGGATGTCACACCTAATTAAGAACATTTTTTTCATGAAATGGCTGCAGGGTAGGATACAGATCCCATACTCAACCTACTTTACACGGTGCCCTCCGTTTTCCCCACCTTCCTGCCTCAAAACCTGATGCTGCACCTGTTGGCATTCTAGCTCGTGCACATCCCATCAGACAGCCCTCTTCCCCTGCCTCACCTGTACAGAAGTTATCCCTTCCCCACCCCATCCCTTTGCTGCTGCCATCCCAAGTGATAGTTACAGTGGGGCCTGAGCTGCTGGATGTGGTGGCCAGATGTGCGTGCAGTGTGCTTGCTTTGTGAATAAATGGTGTATGTTTGTGTTTTTCTGACAAAGGCTGTGCCGAAAACGTACTTGTATCTTTTAACTGTGCCTGTTTGGAGCTTAGCATGTTGTCTTTACGGTAAGTGGCACTCTGTCTTTTTCTATGTTGTTGTTATTCCTACCTGGAGTTTTCATTGTTTAAAGTAGGTAAAGGTGGTTCTCACTAAAGGTTGAAAGTCTCACATATTTTCTTATATTTGACATTGCTGCTCACCATATAGCAGAGATGTAGAGTCACAGCTAGGCACAACAAAAAGACTGTCAAACAAGTAAACTTTTGGCCACACACACACACACACACACACACACACACACACACACACACACACACACACACACAGAGAGAGAGAGAGAGAGAGAGAGAGAGAGAGAGAGAGAGAACTGTCTCTGGCTGCCGAGGCCAGTTTAGGTGACAAAAGACGATTTTCCAGCTGTCGCTTTACATTCTAGTATTGTATATTTCATAAACCCAGTTAAAATTTCTTTCTGTCTGGAAGGTACTATATTCTTTTGATCCCTGACATAGATTTATCATGGGTTTAATATTACATAGTCCGGTAACGGGGAAATTTTTGCTTGCAAAAAGCGAGGTAGATTATTTTATTTTTTTGTCTTGTGTATATAGTTGAGAGTATGCTGAATCCAAGTTTTCACCCTCCAAAAATTGCAGAACAACTTTTTGTGACAAAAAAATTTGGCACCTTTTATCGATTTTCGCCTATTACTTGGAAACTGCATCCTACTGAAAATGTTACCGTTACCAAAATGAAAAACATTAAATTTTGTGTAAAATCGTCTATTTAAATGTGAAAATTGGTGCAGCTGTTCATCCGCAATCAGTTGTCAAAGTTCATTCATTTTTACCAATTTGGCTAAAAAGCAAATGTATCTCAAAAGTCAAGTTACCAAAGTTGTAGAGCATGAAATTTCATGTTGCAGAAGCATCTAGTTTCTCAGTTTAAAGCACTATTAAGTGTTTATACAAGCCAAAGCAATTCCATTTTGTTGTTTTACTTTTATGTCAAAATTATTCAATGAAATGAAATTTCTATTGTGGAGAGTGCTCTCTAATGAGCACACATGTATTCTCTGTGTGTCTATTTTTATTCATTTTTATCCTTGCCTTAATTGGTAAGAGTGGGTTGCCAAAATTAAACCCAAGTAAATAGTAATGGTCATTATTATTTACCTATGAGTAACAAAAAATGTTTAGAAAAGAAAAAAATGAAAGGATGTGATAATATTTTTAAAAAAATTAAATATCAGATATGAACATTTTATCAAATTTCAATTCCATCCAGGTCATTTGGGAGACTACAGCAGCTCCATTGCATGCCTTCACCAATTCCCTCATCTTGGACCATACCTTTGATCTCTTCCTCATCCTTGTTGAGCCCAATTTCTGGAGTGTTCTCACAAGATAAGTCACAACAGTGTTTGCATGTTGAGGAGCAGTTCAGTCCAGGATTGCAGCACCCACATACTGCTGTGCATCCTGTTTTGTATGTGCGTGTGGTTAAGCATCTTTCGTCATGCTTACGGGAAAAAAGGCTAAGTTTTCTTCCAGCCCCACTAGCATGCATCAGTTTTCTTCCCCAGCCAAAATTGCATCTGATGGTAGGATTGCAATGAGTGCCACCTTGCTACATCCATTGTTCATGCTATTAAGTCTTGAGAGATTGAGGGTTTAACAAATTCAGCAGCTTGCACCTTGAGGTGTGGCTGTTGCTCCATAAGGTATAGTAATTTCCCTTTTCCTTGATTTAAAAAAAAAAAAAAAAAAAATGATGATGTGGTATCCTGTGAAGGCATGGCTGAAAAGGGCAAATGTAGGATCGAAATTGAAAAGAATTAATGGAATACCACACTCTTGCTTTATTTTCTTCTTCCTAGTTTATGGAAGTACAAGTTGTTGTTTTTGTCGTTGTTCTTGTTGTTGTTGCTGCTGCTGCTGCTGCTGTTTCCTCGACCCGTTATGAGAACAAGCACGCCAATGTACTCGCATAAGATTGCCACACTGCTAGACTTGGCAACTTAGGAAATGGCCAACATCACTTCATGCTTCCAGCTCATCTGACTGTTAAGCAGCTTCACACATAAATCAGGTGACAATATCCATTTTACGTATTTTAACAATGGGCTGTGGACAATCTTCTTGTTTTTATGGAAAATGTGTCACACATTTTACCCCAAAATAAATGTCATTATGCTTAACTGTGAATATTTCAAATGTACATATTTGTCACTTAGTGTTAAGGCAAATTGATTGAGTATACATACTTTGTAAATCTTCTGACTGATGGAAAGTGGACGATAGGCATCCAGTTCAGTCAGTGTCTACACATATGTTTTAGGCCACAGTAAATGAACTGGTTTCAATTAATTTAAAATTAGCCAACTTATATTTAAATGGATTATAACAATGTCTTGCAGATCGCTTTAATGCATAGACATAAGAAGAATTTACATATTCTGCTGATGCTACCATGATATCCCTTAGGCTATTTGACATGTATATGCTTTTTTTTTGCTTGCAGTCAAAATTCGTTGTTGTCAATAAATGCTGTGAAGGTATTTTTCTTCCATCAGCAGACCATTTAAAAATGCCTACTTTACAAGAAATGATGAAGATTCATTAACGACAGTACTTCTCCAATGTTATGTTTAATTTTCCTGTACGATATGTCATTTTTCTTACAGTTATATCTCTCTCAGTATCTTTCTATGATCCTCTCATACATTCTGATTTAACCTGTTTTCGTTTCCTGTTAATTTCATTCCTAAATATGCTATACTACTATCTTCCTGTGTCAGTTTTAAAACAGTGGTATAAAGCTGCATGCAGTCCAAAAGTTTGTCTGGACACCACTTTGCTTTACTAGCCATGAACCTGTTGGAGGTGATACCTATATGCCTTCCTTTGATCTTTGAACTTCAGCAAATAAACAATGTTTTCAGCCTTCAGTTGCAAGGTAATTTTATTCGTTTACCTAGGTTTCGATTCCAGTAATGGAATCTTCTTCAGAACCTGTTTTCAGTATTTTATACACTATGTCCATATATCTGTTAGCTGCTTTACTTGCCTCGGCAGGTACAAATTTACAAATCTTTAACATATTGCAGCGTGTCAGCAACTGTGAAATGTACAGCAAATAAACAATGTTTTCAGCCTTCAGTTGCAAGGTAATTTTATTCGTTTACCTAGGTTTCGATTCCAGTAATGGAATCTTCTTCAGAACCTGTTTTCAGTATTTTATACACTATGTCCATATATCTGTTAGCTGCTTTACTTGCCTCGGCAGGTACAAATTTACAAATCTTTAACATATTGCAGCGTGTCAGCAACTGTGAAATGTACAGCAAATAAACAATGTTTTCAGCCTTCAGTTGCAAGGTAATTTTATTCGTTTACCTAGGTTTCGATTCCAGTAATGGAATCTTCTTCAGAACCTGTTTTCAGTATTTTATACACTATGTCCATATATCTGTTAGCTGCTTTACTTGCCTCGGCAGGTACAAATTTACAGATCTTTAACATATTGCAGCGTGTCAGCAACTGTGAAATGTACAGCAAATAAACAATGTTTTCAGCCTTCAGTTGCAAGGTAATTTTATTCGTTTACCTAGGTTTCGATTCCAGTAATGGAATCTTCTTCAGAACCTGTTTTCAGTATTTTATACACTATGTCCATATATCTGTTAGCTGCTTTACTTGCCTCGGCAGGTACAAATTTACAGATCTTTAACATATTGCAGCGTGTCAGCAACTGTGAAATGTACAGCAAATAAACAATGTTTTCAGCCTTCAGTTGCAAGGTAATTTTATTCGTTTACCTAGGTTTCGATTCCAGTAATGGAATCTTCTTCAGAACCTGTTTTCAGTATTTTATACACTATGTCCATATATCTGTTAGCTGCTTTACTTGCCTCGGCAGGTACAAATTTACAAATCTTTAACATATTGCAGCGTGTCAGCAACTGTGAAATGTACAGCAAATAAACAATGTTTTCAGCCTTCAGTTGCAAGGTAATTTTATTCGTTTACCTAGGTTTCGATTCCAGTAATGGAATCTTCTTCAGAACCTGTTTTCAGTATTTTATACACTATGTCCATATATCTGTTAGCTGCTTTACTTGCCTTGGCAGGTACAAATTTACAAATCTTTAACATATTGCAGCGTGTCAGCAACTGTGAAATGTACAGCAAATAAACAATGTTTTCAGCCTTCAGTTGCAAGGTAATTTTATTCATTTACCTAGGTTTCGATTCCAGTATACTGAAAACAGGTTCTGAAGAAGATTCCATTACTGGAATCGAAACCTAGGTAAACGAATAAAATTACCTTGTAACTGAAGGCTGAAAACATTGTTTATTTGCTGTACATTTCACAGTTGCTGACACGCTGCAATATGTTAAAGATTTGTATCTTTGTACTTATTTATCCACCCACTTGAAGGGAGACGTACAATCCAATATGGACACTAAATGACAGTTTTATGTGGCACTTTTTACATTAACAAGTTATTGCTAGAGGTGAAAATGCTGGTAACTGACAGAAAAGATCATTTCACGGATTGGAGATCAAACCTCATGCCTTTGGATCCCCATACCTCAGTTAAATATTCCACCCATAAACTCAAGTATTTCATGATTAGTCCATAGCTTCTTAACCCCTGCTTTTGCTACACTCCATGTTCATTCCTATTTTAATTTTTTCCTTCTACTCATCTTCTATTGAACTACTTTTACCTAGGTCATTGCTCACTGTGTAAGAGAATTTCCACTTTGTCTCATTCTGACCTAAATTTTCGGTAGTCCCTTGTGCTTAACCAAACTGTTTTTCACAAATGCCTTGGATGAATTGAATAAAAAAACTGCTGTCAGGTGCCCATGTCACTGAAAACAAATTTTTGGTAGTAGTGGGAAGCACATTTTATGGGTAACGTGAATGCCACTTACCATTTACCATGCATTTAGAAAAATCTGTCTGATTTCTCAGCTTGACAGATGATTTCATTTGTTTGCCATTGTGATTAACTACAGTTAACAATAACACACAGAGTACCATTATCAGTATTCTACTGTTGCTTCTCATTTGATGTTATCAGGGAATCCAAGAATTAAAATCAAAGACACATCATCAGGTTTAATATTTAACTTTTGCATATGTCAATATAATAGAAGTAAAGAGCTGTATAAAGGAAAGCAACTTAAAATTATGGAAAGGGAAAAGTGAGTGGGTAAAGATCAGATCGGGGTTGCAATAGTGAAAGAAGAATTTGACAGACCACTGAAAGAAATAAGTTAAAACAAGGCACCTGGAGTAGACAACATACCTTCATAATTATTCAGGCCCTTCAGAGACCCAACCACAATAAAATTGTTCCATCTGAAATGTGTGATATATGTGATGGAAAAAATACCCTCAGCTTTCAAGAATGTAATAATCCTAATACAAAAAAAAAAAGAGGTAGGTGCTGATAGACGTATTACCAAACCATCAGTTTAGTAAGTCACTAACATTAAGAATGAAAATACTGGTGAAACCAACTTGGGGGGAAGATCATCTTGGATTCCAGAGACAGGTAGGTACACACAAAACAGTACTGTCCCTATCTGTTATCTTAGAAGGTGGGTTTAAGAAAGGCATTTGTAGGTATAGAAAACATGTTTAACTGGTATAAACTCTTTGAAATTATGAAGTTACCATGTAAAAAAGAATCTGCAGTTATAAAAGTCAGAGGAAATAAAAATAAGGCACTAATTGAGAAGAGAGTATAAAAGACTAACCACCCTATTATCCAGTATTTTCATTTAGCTTACAGTAAAAGAAACCAAAGAGCAGTTTGCAAAGAGAATTGAAATTCAGGAAGTAGAAACAAATATTCTGAGGATTGCTGATGATGTAATCTTGCCCAAGAACTTGGAAAATCCATCGAGTGGGATGGTTAGTATCTTGAAAAGAAGTTTTAACCAACTACAGATTACCTCTGTCCAATAAAGACGTACACGGAAGTAGTCAGGCGATGACTTTTTATTTTTAAGCTCAAACACCATGCTAAAAAAAATTGAAGTAAATGCAGAGAATAGTAATAAAAATCAAAGAGTAAAGAAGATTGTCTGTGCGCTCATTGCCACAGAATACTGCTGAGCTTCATTGTGCATTCACAGGTGTTCTGGCAACTCCTACACAGCCCATCCCTCCCCCTGTAATGGGACGTCCTTCTCTAGCATTACTTTCCATCAACAGTAGCTGTCAACATCAGTATTATTTTTCTAATTTGGAACAGGTCATTATTATCTTTTTGCTTTTCTGAAAACTTCCATATCATTTTATACACAGTATGTATATTTCAAGCTAAAATTTATGAAAACGAATTACTTTATAAAATATTTTTGTTATAATCGATAAGTACTAGTTTTGAATGTACAGTTAAAATTATTTTCTTCGAAACATTTGAAATTATGAATTATTTGCACACTTAAAATTTCTATTATTAATTACACAGGCCTGCACTGTTTACTTTGTTTATTTCAGGATTCATTTACGAAATAATAATGTAATGAAAAAAAGTAGAAATTCATTTGTTCAGAAAAAATGTAAACCCTTTGCAGTATTGTGATTTCCACAGAGTGTGAAGTTATAAGTTCATCTCTGATGTTATCGGACGTATTTTTATATAATAAGCGCGAACAATGTAATTTCGGCTTTGGTAATGTGAAAAATCAGCCGGAGAATTGTCCAACTTCTTCGGCTCCTCTCGCTCGGGAGGAGACCTTTGGGTTCCCTCCCTTCTCAGGTTTCCACCAGTGGGAAGGGTGATGCCCGCCAGTGGCGTAAGTGCCCACAAGCAGCTGGTCCTGGTCGTAGGGCTTTACAATCCTCCTCAGTCCCAGAGATTCAATAGGTGAAGCCCTCCCAGCCAGTGAAACCCAAGGAGCAGTGATAAAAGTCAAAAGAAGAAAACCTCAAATACCAAGGAACTTGCAGTGGCACCCACCGCACAACCACCTACAAGCTCTGCATCTGAAGATGAGGTGGAGATTCTGGCGTCCGCTGAGGACGAGGTGGAGATTCTGGCATCCGCTGAGGACCTAGATCTCGCCAGAACCTCAGACATGGATGTCACACACACACACATACTCATTCGGTGGCAGCAGGTGATCCAGCAGTGTAATCTGCCTCCTCGGTTCCTTCACGCCATTTTCGGCCATGGACAATTTCATTCTTCAGTGGAATTGCAGCAGTTTTTTCCACCACCTTGCTGAGCTCTACCAACTTCTCAGCTTTCACCCTTTCCTCTGCATTGCCCTTCAGGAAACTTGGTTTCCGGCGATGCAAAATCCGGCCCTCTGTGGCTATTGGGGTTATTATAAGAACCGGGCAGCATATGGGAGGGTATCTGATGGTGTCTGCACCGTCATCCTTCACTCTCTTTACAGCAAGTGTGTTCCTCTTCAAACACCTTTAGAAGCTGTCGCTGTTCGGGTGTGGATGCCTCAGGCTGTTACTGTCTGCAGTCTCTATCTTCCACCAGATGGTGATGTCCCACAGCATGTCCTGGCTGTGCTGATAGCTCAATTGCCACCACCTTTTCTGTTACTGGATGACTTCAACGCCCATAACCCTCTGTGGGGTGGATCAGTGGCAACAGGCCAAGGCAGCGCCATTGAGCAAGTGTTGGCACGGCTCGACCTTCCTCTTTTAAATAATAGTGCCTTCACACATTTTAGTGTGGAGCATGGCATGTACTCAGCCATTGACCTTTCGATCTGCAGCCATAGCATATTACCATCTGTCTAGTGGAGTGTGAATGATGACTTGTGTGGTAGTGACCACTTTCAGATCTTTCTGCCATTGCCACAGTGTCACTCTTCTGGGTGCCCCTGCAGATGGGCTATGAATAAGGCTGACAGGGACTCGTTCATCTCCATTGCCACTATCGAGCGTCTTTCCAATGACGCCATTGATGCGGTGGTTCACTCTATCATCACCAGCATCATTATTGCCACTGAATCTGCAATTCCCTGTTCTTCTGGGTCCCCTCGGCGGAGGACTGTGCCTTGGTGATCACCCGAGATTGCAGGCGGGCCCTCCAGCGTCATAAGCGGCATCCATCATTGGAACACCTCATCGCCTTTAAACGGCTCTGTGCACAAGCCCGCCGCCTCATTCACCGATGCAAGCAGGTGTGCTGAGAAAGGTATGTCTCCACCATTGGTCTCCATACCTCTCCATCGCAGGTTTGGGCCAAGATTAGGCAACTATGGCTATCAGACCCCTGTCAGCGTACCTGCACTTTCACTGAATGGAGCAGTCTGTACTGACTCCGACACGATTGCAAACTGCGTAGTGGAGCATTTTGCTCAGAGTTCCGCTTCTGCGAATTACCCGCTGCCCTTCGACTCCCTGAAAGAGTGGTTGGAACATCATAGCCTTTCATTCCACACGCGCCACCCTGAATCGTACAGTGCTCTGTTCAGTGGGTGGGAATTCCAAAGTGCCCTAGCTGCTCACCCTGATATGGCTCCTGGGCCAGATCGCATCCACTGTCAGATGCTCAAACACCTCTCAGTGGACTGCCGGCGACGCCTCCTAGACCTTTTCAACCGAATCTGGGTTGAGGGTGAGTTCCCGTCGAGTTGGTGGGAAAGCATCGTAATCCCCGTATTGAAACATGGAAAGAACCCGCTGGTGGTGGACAGCTACCACCCCATTAGCCTCACCAACGTTCTTTGCAAGTTGCTTGGACGCATGGTGAGCCAGAGGTTCAGTTGGCTACTTGAGTCTTGGGGCCTTCTGGCTCTGCCTCAGGGTGGGTTCTGTAAGGGTCGCTCTACCACTGATAATCTGGTATGTCTGGGGTGTGCCATCCGTATGGCCTTTGCCGGCTGTCAGCATCTGGTTGCCGTCTTTTTTGACATGCGGAAGGCATACGATACAACATGGCATCACATCCTCTCCACGCTTCATGGGTGGGGTCTTTGGGGCCCGCTCCTGATTTTCATACAAGATTTTCTGTCGCTTCATTCTTTCCATGTGCAAGTTGTGGCCTCCCATACTTCCTCCCAAGTTCAGGAGACTGGGGTCCCGCAAGGATCTGTCTTGAGCGTCGGCCTCATTTTATTTGCAATTAATGGGCTCATTGCAGTGCTTTGTCAGTCTCAGCTTCCTTTTATGCTGATGACTTCTGCCCATACTATAGCTCCACTGTCCATTGCTCCACTGGCATTGCAGCTGCTGAATGGCAGCTGCAGGGCGCTATCCACAAGGCGCAGTCTTGGGCTGTAGTGCATGGCTTCCAGTTTTCAGCTGGCAAGAAGTATGTCATGCATTTCTGCCGGTGTCGCACTGTTCACCCTGAGCCACGGCTTTATCTTGACGATGAACCTCTTTCTGTGGTGGAGATGCATCGGTTTTTGGGATTGGTTTTTGATACCCGGTTGATTTAGCTCCCTCATATTCGGCAGCTTAAACAAACATGCTGGCGGCATCTTAATGCTCTTCGTTGCTTGAGTCAAACCAGCTGGGGTGCCGATCGGTCTACCCTTCTATGACTGTACCAGGTGTTACTTCAGTCCCGTCTAGATTATGGGAGCTTGGCTTACTGTTCGGCATCCCCTTCTGCATTGCGGTTGCTGGACCCCATCCTTCACAGTGGCATACAACTCGCCACTGGAGCTTTCCGCACAAGCCCTGTCACCAACATACTTGTGGAGGCTGGTGTCCCACCATTACGGACCGGCACCACCAGCTACTGGCCACTTATGCTGCACGTTTGTAGCTTGCCTGGGTATCCCAATTACCGTCTGCTGTTCCCCAACTCGGTCATCCATCTGCCAGAACAGCAGCCCCGGCCAGGGTGTACGATCATGGTTCGCGTCCAGGCACTTCTCTCTGGGCTTTAGGTTTTCCCTCTTCCGCCTCTTTTCTGGGCCCCACTACATATACCCCCTTGGTGTGTGCCGCACCCGTGCCTTCGGCTCGATTTGGCACAGGGCCTGAAGGACTCAGTCCCTCCTGGGGCTCTCCATTGCCACTTTCTTTCAAACCTTGCCGTGTTTCAAGGCTCTGATGTGGTCTATACTTACGGTTCAGTGGTTATTGGTCAAGTCAGTTATGCTCTTACTCTAGGGGATCATTATGAACAACACTTATTGCTGACTGGCTTCAGTGTCTTCACTGCAGAGCTGGTCGCCATCTCTCTCACCCTAGAGTATAGCCACTCCTGCTCAGGTGAGTCCTTCGTTATCTGTAGTGACTCCCTGGGCGGTTTATGAGCTATCAACCAGTGTTTTCTCGCTCTCATCTGGTGATGGCTATGCAGGAGTCCATCCATACTCTTGCTTGTAGTGGCCGCTCCGTCATTTTTCTGTAGACCCCGGGTCATGTCGGCATCCCAGGTAATGAATGAGTTGACACGCTGGCCAAACAGGCTGTCAGTGCACCGGCCTTGGAGATTGGCCTTTTGGAGTGTGATCTCAGGTCAGTTTTGTGGCAGAAGGTACTTGGTACGTGGGGTGATGAATGGCGCACCCTGCCTTCACCCAACATACTTTGGGTCAAGGAGACTACCGGTGCGTGGCGCTCCTCCTTGTGGGTCTCTTGCAAGGACTCTGTTGTCCTCAGCCAGTTGCACATTGTCCACACCTAGATGATGCACAGTTATTTATTGCGCCATGAGAACCCACCTTTATGTCGCTGCGGGTCAGCTTTGACAGTGGTCCACATTTTGTTGGCCCGTCCACCTTTAATTGCGCTCAGGCAGATGTTTGCGCTGCCTGATATGCTCCCTGCACTTTTATCGGATGACGCTGCAATGGCAGACTTAGTTTTGAGTTTTTTTCATGCAGGGGGCTTTTATCGCTCGATCTTAGGGTTTCTGTCCTTTTTTGTGTTGAGTCTGGCCTTTGGCCTACGGCTTTAGATCATGGTTTTTAGTGTTTCTTGGTGGTTGGCTTTTCCTTTTTTGTTTTCATGGTTGGCCAATCAATGTCACACTCTGTGTGCTTTTAATCCCTTTTGTCTGTGTCTTTGTGGTTCTGTGTCATCCCTTGCCATCTCAATTGCTTGTTTTTTTAATTCCTTGTAGGATTTTATGGCCGTGGAACAAGGGACCGATGGCCTTTGTAGTCTGGTCCCTTCAACCCCAACAAACCAACCAAAAATCAAAACACTGTATGATATACTAAAATGTGAGAAAATCAGTGGAAAATATATTTACGTTAAAAATTCTGCAAGAACAACCTTCCAATTTATTTAGTTCAAACCAACTGTGAGGAGCTGATGTTAGATTTTCAGCTTCAAGAATCAGACACCTAGACAAGAAGAACTGGAGCCATCTCAGCCTGACAAGCTAAGTAAACTTGAAAGTTTATTGCAATCTTCGCTTCTCTCAAATTTTCACAAAGGCTTTGCATATTAATTACTTGGATTGGGCATTGTTTAATGTGGACAGTAGAAGGAAGGAGGGGGGAGAGTACACCCCCCACTAGAGTGGAGCTCCAGGAATGTGTAGGGGCATTTATATTTCACCTAACGCCCAGCTCTCATGTGTACTGAAGGCAATGCTTGAACTTCTTCAGCCTCCAGTGCTGGCAGTGGAGCTGAGACAGTGTTGTGCATGTCCAGTAGTGTGGACGGTGACACTTGGTGTTCACCATGTACATTCTCTTCAGTCAGTAATGTATGTGCAGGTTTGGCCCATTCCAATAGTACCAGTTGGCTCTTCACATTTTGATCTATATGGATGGTATGTTCATCCCGGGAGAACACTCTAGGACCCAGAATATGGGGGCTGCAGCAGCGACTTGACAGAGTTCATCTGTAGTGTCACATATGTATATGACTATAGATCTTTGTGCTCAAACGTAGTTATTGCCCCATGTCTCGAGACAGCGGATAAGCAAAGTCTGGCCGTATGCTCAGTGTGATCAGCGAAGAATTCTGTAGGCAGTCATAAGGGTTCACCATAAACCAGTTCTGCAGTGGATGCTCCTAAATCCACTTTTAATGCTATACGAAGGCCGAACAAAACCAGTGACAAAGCTGATGACCAAGACTGCACGTGGCTCATAAACAGGGCTTTTAAGGTCCTATGCTAGCGTTCCACCATTCCACCGCTTGTTGGGTGGTACCCCATGGTATAATGCTGATGAAACCACAGAGGCTGGTCAATTTTGAGAATAACATCGATTCGAATTGATGCCCCTGGTCTGTGATGACATTTAAAGGGCAGCCGAAACATGCGATCCACCATGAAAGAAATATTCATGCCACAGTTTCTATCGAAATGTCTGATAGTGGAATTGCATCCGTCCACCTGGTGAAGCGGTCCACTGCAGTGAGGAGGTAACAGTATCCTCCCAATGGCAACAGAGGTCCTATGATGCCCAGATGCATGTGTGTGAAATATTGCTTTTTTAGTGGGAAGTTTCCTATCGCTTTGTGTATGTGTCATCGAACCCTACCTCTCTGACAATCAAAGCACATTCTTGCCCAGCCACGGCAGTCCTTATTTAACATTGGCAGGGTTGCCTCAGGTTCTGGAAATCGGGGAATTTCAAACATGCCAGGGAAATATCAGAGAAGTTTGGGTGCAGCTAAGTACATGCGCTGCTTCCCTTCACCCTCATTACTACTGCTTCTCTCCTTCCTACCACCCCCACCCAACTTGCAGTCAGTGCTGCCACCACTTCTTGCCACTAGTCTAGCAGCTGTCAACGAGAGGCAGGAAGTCATGAGGAGTGGTTTGTTTGGATCTGGTTCCCAGAGACTGTAGACACAGCGGCCAGAGATGAGGAGTGGTTTGTTTGGATCTGGTTCCCAGAGACTGTAGACACAGCGGCCAGAGATGGCGGTCATGCGTGAATGAGGTGTGTCTGAGTGATCGTGTGTGTGTGTGTGTGTGTGTGTGTGTGTGTGTATACTCTTACTTTCTGACAAAAGCTAAGGCTGAAAATTTGAGAGTGTAATTGTCTTTTCTACTTGCTTGTCTGCGGCTTAGAAATCATCCATATGGTGAGTTGCTACCTGTCCTCATTATTATTGATTCTCAGAGTATTTGAACAAGTTATCTGTTGCATGGAGTGATCGTCATGGTGTCATTTCATCAACATGCTGTCTGTGGCTCCTGAATAGCTGGCCACACAACTGGATTTCTGTGATGGACCAAAACCACAGTCTGTATCTGTGGGTATCTGTAATGGTTCGAGGCTGCCGATGTGAAGCCATTCATTTCCCACTAATGTGCAGGTCCTTCCCGTCAGAGCTAGTCTTAGCAATATGCCTGCAGGCCGGGTCTGTTTGTGTGGCATAATGCAGCAGACTTCCGTTGTTGATCCATGGACCCAAGACTGCAGTACTCCTCAGCAGGCCAGAGGTCTTGGGTGATGGATTTCAGTAATTGTGACTACCTCACCACAAGTACATTGTACAATGTGGTGTTTTATACACATTTTATTTGTCCTAGTATATTTTAGCACTTCAGAAGTAGTTTATGTGTTAGAAAGTATGGACGGTAAGGTGAAGAAAATTGTGGCAGTCACTGATAAATTATACATTATATACTCATATTGCTGGAAAGAAAAATCACAAGATAACTGTAAAATAATAGGTATAACACATGGATAATAACCAACAATAACAAACATAGTAGACCTAACATTTTATCGGTGGTCACCTGCAGTGTTGGTTTCCACAATTCTTCTCCACCTTATACTTTTTTTTCAAGAGGCCTATCTTTTTCTTAGGTTACTTCTGAAATCAGTGAAGGTATTTTAAATCTGTCTTGTGACTCAATGTGTTTCGTTTTATTGAACTAAAATAGCATCCGTGGTCCGAATGAAAAACATCTCCATCAATTTGACACGCATTTATTCCAGGTTGAGCCAGCCCATGGATTCTGTCAAATAATTGCCATCACACTTTCTCAAGGACAAAAGGTTTCGGTTTTCCCTGTGATATGTCACACCAAACTCAGAAACGTTCACCGGCAGGTTGTATTTGCTACAGACATAACCAGGGTGTAATATATCAACATAATTTGTTGAGCTGTTGGTCTGTTTCTTGTGCAGCAGCTAACTCACTGTAGTCAATAGCGTGAGAGATCAATTCCAACCAAGATAGGAAATTGCTACAACATTCTCAGCTCCTTTTTATATGCTGCAGGTCCATCATGAATTGAGCAATGAATTCAAGTTGTCTAAATTGTCGCAGTGAGCAGCCATCCGTGATTTTACTGCAGGTCAAAGTAGATGGCTTGTGGTCTGTGAAAACCGTGAACGGTCTGGCTTCCACTTGTGGCTAGAAGTGTCTGGCAGTTTGGTTAATTGCCATCAGTTCCCTGTTGTAAGTGCTCCATTTAACTTGTGATGACGTAAGTTTATGGAGAAGCACAGCCCAGGGGCTGCCAGTGGCCTTGAATGCGCTGGTCTAGAGCTGTGCCAATGGCTTGCTGGGTAGCATCCACAAGAATTGCCAGTTGCGTCTGAGGAACCGGGTGTGCCAACATAATTGACTGACGTAGGCATGCCTTGATCTTATCAAATGCCATCAGCATCTCTGGTCTCAACTGCAAAGATCATTTGCCCACTGTGTCCTTCCTGGCTAGTTTTGATGTCAAAGGTGCCTGGATGGCTGCCGCATTAGACAGATGATGTCTATAGAAATTAACTGTTCCAAAGAACCAGCGTACTGGTGATGATCAATGGGGCGAGCCATCTCTTCGATAATGGCAAGTTTATCTTGCAGTGGGCTAATACCAGCTGCCATCAATGAGTATCCCAAGAATGGCATCTCACGTCGTCAAAGTAAACACTTTGATTATATTTAAAAAGAAAGATGATGAGACTTACCCAACAAAAGCGCTGGCAGGTCGATAGACACAAAAATAAACACAAACATACACACAAAACTCTAGCTTTCGCAACCAACGGTTGCCTCGTCAGGAAAGAGGGAAGGAGAAGGAAAGACAAAAGGATTGGGTTTTAAGGGAGAGGGTAAGGAGTCATTCCAATCCCGGGAGCGGAAAGACTTACCTTAGGGGGAAAAAAGGACAGGTTTACACTCGCACACACACACATATCCATCCACACATACACAGACACAAGACATTTAGTATTTCGGCCTTTAGTCTGTCATCCTCTGTTTCAGTACCATTTTGGTCACAGAGTGTCTGGACATTTTGTTTTGATCCACCTACCGCTTTGACATAACACCAAAATTTCTTAGGATTTTCTGCCAAGTCAGTACATAGAACTTTACTTTCGAATTCATTGAACGCCTCTCGCATAGCCCTACTCACACTACATTTCGCTTCGCGTAATTTTTGTTTGTCTGCAAGGCTTTGGCTATGTTTATGTTTGCTATGAAGTTCCCTTTGCTTCCGCAGCAGTTTTCTAACTCGGTTGTTGTACCACGGTGGCTCTTTTCCATCTCTTACGATCTTGCTTGGCACATACTCATCTAACGCATAATGTACGACGGTTTTGAACTTTGTCCACACTATCTGTACTTGAGACAAAACTTTTGTGTTGAGCCAACAGGTACTCTGAAATCTGCTTTTTGTCACTTTTTCTAAACAGAAAAATCTTCCTACCCTTTTTAATATTCCTATTTACGGCTGAAATCATCGATGCCGTAACCGCTTTATGATCGCTGATTCCCTGTTCTGCGTTAACTTTTTCAAATAGTTCGGGTCTGTTTGTCACCAGAAGGTCTAATATGTTATCGCCGCGAGTCGGTTCTCTGTTTAACTGCTCAAGGTAGTTTTCAGATAAAGCACTTAAAAAAATTTCACTGGATTCTTTATCCCTGCCACCCGTTATGAACGTTTGAGTCTCCCAGTCTATATCCGGCAAATTAAAATCTCCACCCAGAACTATAACATGGTGGGGAAATCTACTCAAAATATTTTCCAAATTATCCTTCAGGTGCTCAGCCACCACAGCTGCTGAGCCAGGGGGCCTATAGAGACATCCAATTACCATGTCTGAGCCTGCTTTAACCGTGACCTTCACCCAAATCATTTCACATTTCGGATCTCCGTCCATTTCCTTCGATACTATTGCACTTCTTATCGCTATAAACACGCCTCCCCCTTCACTGTTCAGCTTGTCTCTGCGGTATACATTCCAATCTGAGTTTAGGATTTCATTACTGTTTACGTCTGGTTTCAGCCAACTTTCTGTCCCTAGTACTATATGGGCGTTGTGACCGTTTATTAATGAGAGCAGTTCTGGGACCTTTCTATAGACGCTCCTGCAGTTTACTATTAGCACATTAATATTGTTATTCCCTGTTGCATTTTGCCTACTCCTACCTTGCCGCGTCTCAGGAGGCGTCTTGTCGGGCCTAGGGAGGGGATTCTCTAACCTAAAAAACCCCCATGTGCACTCCACACGTACTCCGCTACCCTTGTAGCCGCTTCCGGCGTGTAGTGCACGCCTGACCTATTCAGGGGGACCCTACATTTCTCCACCCGATAGCGGAGGTCGAGAAATTTGCACCCCAGATCTCCGCAGAATCGTCTGAGCCTCTGGTTTAAGCCTTCCACTCGGCTCCAAACCAGAGGACCGCAATCGGTTCTGGGAACGATACTACAAATAGTTAGCTCTGATTCCACCCCGCGAGCGAGGCTTTCCGCCTTCACCAATTCCGCCAACCGCCTGTACGAACTGAGGATGACCTCTGAACCCAGACGGCAGGAGTCATTGGAGCCGACATGAGCAACAATTTGCAGTCGGGTGCACCCAGTGCTCTCTATCGCCGCCGGTAGGGCCTTCTTCACATCTCGGATGAGACAGACAGTGTGAACACTGGCCTTCTTCCTCGACCTTCCCGCTATTTTCCTAAGGGGCTCCATCACCCGCCTAACGTTGGAGCTCCCAATAACTAATAAACCCCTCCCCCCGTGTGCCTGCTCGGACCTTGCTGAAGGAGCAGCCACATGTCCACTCACAGGCAGAGCCGGCGACGCCACACGGCCAGCCTCCACATTGACCCTCCGCCTCGTGCGACGCGAACGCCGCTGAACCCGCCACTCCCCTTGGGGAGAGGGTGGCCCAACCGCGCCCGGTACCCGCGAAGATGTCTCGACAGCAGGGACAGTGGGTGAAGCATGTAACACCTGGGGTGTACCTTGCGACGCACCAGACTCCCTACCGCCGCTACACTCCGAGGCAGCAGCCTGAAGACGGCTGACCGCGGCCATCAACACGCTCAGCCGTTCGCGAACAGTGGCCAGCTCCTCCTGCGTCCGTACACAGCAGTCCCACATCCTATCCATCCTAAGGAATCAATTTACTGAAGAGAGTTAATCAACCTTTAACTAGACTACTAATTCACTAAAGGCGGCTGTTTATTCACTAAACTGTGGTTGCTAGCCACTTCTTGTAGAAAACAATGAAAATAGCACTACCTGTCTCTGGACTGTATTGAAAACAAACACTAGCACTACTGGCACTATGGTTGAGTACAGGGACTCTCTCTGACTGTATTCAAAACAAACACGAAATCTATGGAACACTATTAATAGCACCCGACAATTAAAGCTTCCTAAAAGCAAATACACACGGAAGAAGAAGTGACAAGTAAGAAAAATACAGTTAATACCTAAATTAAGGTAGCTCGCTGCACAGCAGACGTGAAGCAGACGGCAGTTACGACGACACTTAAAAGGAAGCTATCCGAAGAAGATCTGGACGACGAAGAAAAATCAACTGAGGCAGCTCTCAGAGTGAGTTACAAAATTGCTTTGCTTTTAGCAAAATCCCTGTGCCCCTTCACCGATGGCGATTTAATAAAAGAATGTTTGGTAGTTGCAGCGGAACATTTGTGTCCATCTCAAGTTGAACAGTTTCGGATTGTGCCATTATCTAACATGACCATTATGTGTCGCATACAGGACATGGCAGACGACGTCCAGAGCCAGCTTGCGAATATCTGTAAAGATTTTACGGCGTATTCTCTAGCTCTGGACGAAAGTGTTGATATCACTGGAACAGCGCAGCTTGCCATATTTATTAGAGGTGTTAATAGATATCTTCAGGTGAGGGAGGAGCTCCTCGATGTAGTAGCCATGAAGAACACTACAACCAGAGGTGATATTTTAAGTAGTGTTGAAGAAAGTGTTGAAAATATAGGATTGTCGTGGAATTCTTTAGTTACAGTGTCTACAGAGGGTGCACCAGCGGTGACAGGGAAAAAATCAGGTTTCGTTGCGCTGTTGAAGGAGAAAATGGAAAAACTGACCGTGCCGAATGAAATAAGGGGCATTCACTGTGTGATCCACCAGGAAAACTTACGTGCAAAGAGTATCACTTTAAAACATGTGATGAGTGTTGTTGTTCGTACAACCAATTATATAAGGAAGCATGGGCTACAACACAGGCAATTTAAAATCTTTCTTGAGGATGTAGAAAGCCAGTATGGTAGCCTGCCTTATTACAGCGAGGTCCGCTGGCTTAGTCGCGGCGAATTATTAAATCGATTTTTTTGCCTATTAGATGAGATAAATATGTTCATGAAAATAAATAACATCTGTGTTCCTGAATTGAAAGAGCCTTCATGGAAATGTGATCTCGCGTTCTTAGCAGATTTAACTAGCCATCTGAATGCTTTCAACATTTCACTACAAGGTAAAGATCTGCTAATTACTCATTTCATAGATCGAATACGAGATTTTAAAACGAAATTGACACTTTGGGTGAGTCAGCTGGAAACAGGAAATCTAGCTCATTTTCCTAAATTATCATCCATGCAAGATGTTCACAAAGACTGTGAACGTTATTCGCATAGTTTAGTTGCCCTTAATGAAGAATTTGATCAACGCTTTCAAGATCTGACAGCACTAGACAGTGAGTTTGATCTCTTCTCCTCTCCGTATTCAGCGAATATTGAAGAGATTCGTCCTGAGCTGCAACTAGAAATTATTGACCTGCAGTGTGACAGAGAATACAGAGACACATTTCAGAACAAGAAAAACATTTTTGAATTCTACAGACACTTCCCTCAGGATAGATATCCTCGTTTGCACAAACTGGCGGCTACAAGAATATCAATGTTCCGTTCCACGTATGTTTGTGAACAACTGTTCTCTGCAATGAAATGTAACAAGACGCGCCTGAGAAACGCATTGTCTGATCGAAATTTAACTGCACGGTGCGCCTACAATGCACAAGAACAATTACTCCGAACATAGACGCAATTGCAAAGGGCAAAAAGTACAAGATAACCGAGAATCCCACACTTCAGTGACACCTTTTATTGTGTAACACTTCACAAATTAATACGAATGTAGAGGCATACACTAAGCTAATAAAATTATGTGGCACGTGTACATTCTCCTTGTTTCATTTGTCGCAGTAATAATTCGTGAGTGATATCCCTGCAGGTAGCCGCGGATTTACACTGACTGGCGGCAGCTGTTGGGTGCCCGACGTAACTCTCCCCACTCTCCGCTCTGGTCCGGTAGTGGGGGTAGCGTGCTCGCGCTGCTCCGTGCTGGCGCCTTGCTGCTCACAGCCCCGCGAGCACTTACGTTATGAAGCCCTGGTGTAGAGTAAATAATTCCTTATCTTGTAGTGGCCTCATCAGTAGTTTTGGATTTCATACATTAACTTCCCAATAAATCCACTCCTTAACACCATTGGTCGTTGATTCTACAAAACAACATCAGACAGAATAATCCCAGTGTAAGACGCAAATAATTTACTTCTAGACTTTGCCTTCTTCTCTTGGGAAGGAAGGAAGAAGATTAGTGTTTATATGTAAATCTGGATGGCCAGATGCAGATTTGAAATGTTATGCTCCCAAATGCAAATCTAGTGTGCTAATTTCTGTGCCAGGCCATTGATTTTAGTTCCAAGCGAATTCACATACTCTAGTGCAAAAGTCAACAAACTCGCAACTTACATATAGCAAGAAATTGGGAAATTCTACCAATTCAAAAGGAAATTAAGAACCTACCTTATCAGCCATTTTTCCAGCAAATTATCTGGTTGGGAGCCAAAATACCCAATAGCTATATGGCCATAGGCATTCGCAAGAGGAAGCACTTGCCCCCTACCCCTCGCTATCTGGAGTACAAAGTTACTAGTTATTATAAGATTCTCATGCACTTTCAGAGCTGATTCTACTAAACCTCTCATCCAGCCAATTGTAGCATTATGGAGCTGACTGTAATGAGACAATACTGTGGCTTTAACAATTGCTGTATGAAATGGTAATTTTGCAGTCTTGCCATGACACACCCTCCCAGATAATTTTCCATAGACACCAGTGTACATTGCAGTGTTAGTAGTACTGCACTGATGATGACTTTGCTGTTTAGTGTCATTACCCACAAATCATCATCAAGTAGTAGGCCTTTGTTATAGATGTATATAAAAACTATTTTCTTTGAAATGCACTGCCTGATAAAAATGGTGAAGCACACAGAAGACATGTTCAGATGTCAGTGTAACATCATACACGAACACACCATCAGTGAGTATGGATATGATTAGTGTTACAGTTCGCTGTGAAAGGTAGAACGGCCATTTTAGTGTTGATTCCTGGTCTGCTAGGGTACCTAGGAGACGAGCAGTGTCAGATGTCGAGTGATCACTGTGGAAAACACGGGGATGCTGCATACTTGTGTCAGACAGCATCATCAGCATCTGACATAGTTTGCAAGTGGCCTCATCGTGGGTCTCCATTTGGCTGGCTGCTCGAATTGTGCAGTATCCAGATTTGTGGGCCTTTCAGATGTGATACTGGACAGCATGGGAATGTGTTCAGGATATCAAGGACTAGTGACAGCAGTTGTGGGCTAACTTGCCACACATGGCATTATGACACACTTCCCAAATGAATCAGTGCATGCATCCAGGCTAGAGAGGGGTGTAATACTGTGCTGGTAAGTGTGTTCATATGCCAAGGTCTTTATGAATTTGACTGGACTTCGTAGTCACTGAAATAACATCACATACCCCATCAGCCCGCGAAGTTTCATTTCGTTTTGTCTTCTCCTTTCAATGCAGTTAACTTTTTTGTCAGGCAATGTCTATAATTTTATTCTTTTAAATGCTAAGCTACCACTAAGGAAACAGTAGACATGTATTGGTGAAGCAGCAGACCTTTGCCAAGTAGCAGCTTTCCTACTAATTTACAAGGGCTATTCAGAAAGTAAGATCTGATCGATTGCGAAATGGAAAAATATTTGAGAATCTGATAAAAATTTTGCACAGATGTGTTGCATAGTGTTTTTAGTGTTCCCGTCGATCCCGGCACGTCGCTCTTTTCAGTTCTGAGCGCAAAGTGAGCACGTAAAGATGCCTAGAAAATAGTGTGTGTCGCCAAGCAAGAGGGCCTGGTGAGAGATTTCCCATGATATCGTCCAGCCCACATAACACGTCATGCATTTCCTTCTTAATGACAATTCTCAGCCGCACTCTGCAGGGCAATGAAGATGCTCAGTATTTGATCACCCACACCACAGCCCATAACTGGCTCGTCCTCAGTTTCACCTCTGCTCACATTAATTGCTAGCTATGAAGACAACATTTTGAAGGTGGCTACCTCCTGCGATAAGGGTGTTGGAAAGTTGGCACAATGCTACACATGTCTAAGAGTCGGAGCAATGACTATGTAGAGAAGTAGCTGTAAGGTGTAGCTAACAATTGCAAATAAAACCTTTTTGGTTTTCACAGTGGTTTCTATTTTGCGACCAATCGGAACTTACTTTCCGAATAGCCCTCGTAATGTGCAAAATTAGGTGGAAACCCTTTTCTGTAACTAAGTGGCCAGTGAGTATGGACTTTAATGCAGATTACACATATTCCTTCCACGTTTTCTTACATCCACTTTTTAACCTGTCCATGGCATTGTCCGAATCGAAAAAATGTTTCTCCCAATCCAATGAAGTAAGGTTGCTTTACGAGGTGGGGTTGTACCAAAGCGATCTTGTTCACACACACACACACACACACACACACACAAACCCTCAACTTTGTAACCGAGCCCGCTCACCTCAGCCATTGTATCACAACTGAAAAAAATACAGTATTGAAACAAAGTATTTTTGTCAGGTTCAAAGCAGGGGTACCAGTAAATGAATAGCGGCCAATTGCTTCTAAATAAAAATATCAATTAACTTAAGTAACCTCATTATTTTAACTGAAATTACAAAGGACGATGAAATGTGTGAAGACAGGTGCGAGACAAAAGAATAAAAACAAGGAGACTTCACACCTTATGTTACATTAATACAGAAGATGAGTTCAGCCAAAAAGTCAAAATGACCAGATCGCTGACATTTGAAAATAGTGACTTGCTATGCGGTCTAGAGTACATCTTTAACAGTGCATGTATAGGCCTATACGTTTACAGAACAGTTATCAGTTCCATTTCAGGATTGTGTTCAGTGCTCAAAGACTGATGTACGTTACATGTACCTAGGTGTTAGTAAATATTCTTAACAACATAGTAAATGACGGTTGTTAACTAAAAAATCGGCGAAGTGCGTATAGGTCTCATGCTGTTAGGATTAGAATTTCGACAATTTTTGTCTTTTATCAATGTCGATACTCTTACAATATGGGTCCCGGGAATTCCAAGACCTTCGAGAAATTTTAATGTTAAGTTTTAAGTTTAAATTTTTTTGTGTGATTTAGCATCTGCTACTGTAATTCGTGAGATAAAGGGTTCTTAGTAGACAGAAAAACAGGCTGAAAATAAAAGACAAAAATATTTTTCTCATGTGGTAGTTGGCTCTGAGCACTATGGGACTTAACATCTATGGTCATCAGTCCCCTCTCTTAGAACTACTTAAACCTAACTAACCTAAGGACAGCACACAACACCCAGCCATCACGAGTCAGAGAAAATCCCTGACCCCGCCGGGAATCGAACCCGGGAACCCGGGCGTGGGAAGCGAGAACGCTACCGCACGACCACGAGATGCGGGCTTCATGTGGTAGTTACAAACTAACAATTTTAGGATTTTCCTCTTATTGTACCGTGAAACCTTGCTTCTTGCCAATGTTCATAACTCCAGGTCAACGGGAAGCCGCTATGCGATTTTATGAGAGATTTCGCAATTATCAAAATATGTGACATAAATGGCAGGTTATATTATTTTCACCGCCAAGGGACCATAAACCTCAGGATGTGACATAAATATCAACTTTATGCGTCTAACCGCTCCTGAGGAAAGAGTAGTCAGGTAGACAGAAGGACCAGAAAGCGATCATATAAGGATCATGTTTTTACCGATGGAGGTCTGGAACCCTAAAATGAAGGCTGTTGTTCGAAAAGAAGTGGTTGGTTTTAACTAAAAAGAGAACTGTGATTTGAGAAGTGTAATTCGTGAAATTAGATAAAGCCGACATTTAGATACCGGTATTTGATGGAGAGGACTAGGGAACTGGAAAAGGCGAATCGAGATGTATCTGAAAATGAAGAAATACTATACATTCGTTTCGAGATCAAAGACGAACATTGGCGACACGGGGATTTGAGAAGAAGAAAATCTGAGACTGAAATGAACTACACGATTTCGAACAAGTAACTGTAATTTGTGAGTGATAAGAAAACTACATTTGAGAGACCATTAATGAAGAAGTTCGAGCTCCAAGGAATCGACAGCAGAGCAAGTTGCAGAAACAAGTTGGTCTAATCGAGGTTAAGAGCCTGTAGTGAGACAGCAATATTCTCCAGTATTTTTTTTAAAAAAATAGTGAATGAATTAAAATTAGCAGGCGCGGAAGTGATAGAAAATGCGTGGCAAAACTATGTATTAAGAACTTTGACGTAATCTTTGAGCTATATCGAGACTTGGCCGATGTTTTGAAATAAGAAGATCCAACAGTTGAATAAATTTGAACTCGATAACTTCAAATGATGGGTTTAAAAGTAAGGATGGAAGCGAAGGTGTAAAATCGAAAGTATTTCATACTGAAAAGGAAACCAATACGAGCTACCAGTAGCAATTGTGTTACAGATGTAGAAAACCAGGCAATTTCAAAAGGGACTGTCGCCAGCCACGAACAAGCAGAGATCCGTGGATACTTGGTGCACTCCATCAAGGAGGCGGTCATGGAAACTGGCAACGTGGGCAAGACGATCAGCATAACAGTAACGACTGGTCACGTGGTCAAGGTGAGCAATATGGTTCAAGAAGTGGTCGGTATTGAGGACACCAAGGCTAGTAATAGAACCGAACTTGCATAAGCAGCTTTGTAACAGACATATAACCCACGATGACATGCGATAACATTGAGTCAGGTAACAATGTACAGATTGGTTGGTTATTGGATAGGTGTTGCTCAGTTCATGTTACTGATATTGAAAATTTTTTTCTGAATGCATAACTTTAATAAAAGAGCCTATAAGTGAAAACATTGTGGACAGCAAAGTTTTAGAAGCTACAATATAGCAAACAGAGTAAGTTATTTTTCAGTTTATGACGAATGATCCCAACTGAAATAAAAAAATAGGTAGAAGTTTGATTATTTGTGCTGGAATAGTAGCCATATGCAACATTTGAAAAGTTTTTGATAAGGACAGTAACTTAATTTTATTTGCTTTGAAAGAAGATAGGCTGTATAAAATGCAATATGGGATTTGCAGTGGAGAATCAAGGGGGGGATCTGCCTCTGTCTGCATCAAACCACCCCATCCTCTGATTTAAAATTAACCATCCTAACCGGGGCTGTTTATTTGTCACTCAATGGGTATATATATAAAACTTAATATTTAATTTAAATTTGTGGATCCATGCCCAGAAAGTATTAATACAATATTACTGTTTCAACATTAACATGTTTATTCATTAATTTTGGAAAAAGCCTTGTGTATTTAAACAATTCACACGGAATCGTTATTCTCGTTCTGTCATTGTAGCTTTATCTAAGCTCCGACATGTGATACTTGTGAGCTTGCAAGGCAAAATCGATAATCAAATAAAGTGGAAATCACACGTGAAATATCTATAAATCATATACAGCAAGGAAAAACAAAGTACAGAGAAATGCGTAAGTGAAAGTGAAAAGTTGAAGGAAAGCTACATGTTGTCCAGATCTGCATATGTAATAGATAAACAGAAATTTTCATTCCACATACTGCAGTAATCAAACCAGAAAAGTTAAGAGGATTATTAGTTGGGGATATGCATAATACTGACCGTTCATGTCGAAATATTACGTTTATAGAAAAAGAAATAAAAAACAATCTTGCTCTCTCCTTATAAAATAGAGTATGAATTTTAGTATCATGATGGACAAAAGTGCAACGATTTCCAGTAAAACCTGTCTAATAATATATGTACGTTTGTCCTTTGAGGGAGTTGCTTGAAAATATTTTTTCGATATTGTTGAGTTAGAAAGTGGGACAAGAGATGGTATTTTCAGTACATTGTTACCAACTTTTGAAACGTACAATATTAAATACGATCTACTAAAAAACCATGTTGCTACATCAACAATGCTTGCACCTTACAAAGGTGTAGATGTTCAATTACATATTCATTTACATAAGGACATTGCGTCCACTGTATGATCCACAAAATGGAACTATAGTCGAATCGTCGTAAAAAGGTTGCCGAGAGCTGCAATGGGCTGGATATAGCAGCTCTGCATGGCTACTGCAACCAGTCACTTTATGTGGTTTTGTAAACGTCTCTACGGAAAGTCTCAGTGTTGCCAGAGCTGTATAGACAGCTATTGTTTCCCCCTGAAGCCATTTGCACTTCGTAGTTGAAAGCTGGCAACAGCATTGCCAGCTGTCGGGGATCAACTTACGTCGACTCAACTATAACTGTCGATGATGTTATGAATGATGTGGCAGATGTGTACCATATACAGGCTTTTTAGATTCCTTATATTATCTGTTTTCTAAGTCTTAAAAATCAGAATTGCTGCAGGGTGTTTCTCAAGAGTTATCTTCTCTGCTGTTAAAAGTAGGTTGTGTTTTTCAAGTTTCACATTGCTTCATCGTTTATTGCTGTTTGAGTTTTTCTTGGAAGTCTTTTTGGAAAAACTGAGTCATGACAGTTCTCGATGAATTCATGAGAGTACTGAAATTGAAGGACTGTTAAAAAAGGCTGCTAAAATATTTCACAAAGTAGTTGCTTGTAGCAGAATTAGTCGTGCTTTACTAGGCACTGGAAGTTCTGCAAGTATTGTCGTTCTTTATGCAAAACAAGAAACTGACATGGTTATAAAAACTCGTGAAGCACTGAAATAAATGACTTGTCACGAACTAAGATGACAGTAGAAGAGTTGAAGGAAAAGTGCATAATCATTTGAGTCATAATTAAAGAACCATCAAACATTGAATATGACAAATTTCAAACATTTTGGAAGAATTTTTTGCAGTCTTTGGTAGACAATATAAAAAAACCCTTGAAAACTTGCATATCTTTTGACCTGGAGTCATATTAAATTCATACACGAGGCTTTCAGGCTAATATGAATTGAGATTTTATGGTGGCATATCAATTCCTTGTTTATGTAAGAAGGTGCATTTTAAACTAAGTGAAAGCACATGTGTATCACTAGTTAGATCTTCGAACCTATAAAGAAAATCCTCAACTCATTCCCACTCATGAGAAAGAACTTGTGAAAGCAAACAAAATTATATCTATATCTACAGCTGAATGTAAATGCAGATTTGGTGCCATGAATCGAACACTGACTGACCAGAAAAATCATTTACGAATTCGAACACTTTCAAATCTACGAAGGTATGCTGAAAAGTAATGCATCTGAATTCTTTATGTGAAAATCTCTAAGCTTTTTAAATAAAACAAATGTTATTAACATTCTTCATGTTTATTTATTTCTCAACATAGTCATCCTGGAGACATACACTTTCCTCCCAATGAGAGGCAAGTTTGTAGGTACAATCACCTTAAAATGTTTGACTTTGTAGATGGAGCCCCAATCTTACCTCTGCTTGCACCAATTCATCACTATCACAGTGGAGTCCACAAAGGTGTTCGTTAAGTTTTGGAAACAGATGAAAATCGGGGCCAGGTCAGAGCTGTATGGGTGATGATCCAGAATACTGAAAACAAAGCATCGGATTATTCCAGATGTCACAGTGCTTGTGGGTGGTCTGGAATTGTCCTACTGAGGGAGAGGGTGCTCCATGTGTGAACAAACTTTGAATTCAAGACTCAATGACAGTATGCTGTATCTCACGCACTGATATGCTTATGTTACACACTGCCATGTTACACACTACAATTTGGAACCTTATAGGAGCAGAGGGTTCCAAGTTGCATCAGCATAGCAGGAAAGTCTACTCAGTAATGTGCATGACATGTAATACCTCAACCATTATGATGAACAGATTAAAAAATTTGGAGGCATCACTTTTCAGCACGTCCTCATGTTGTTGTTGTTATTGCAGTCTTCAGTCCTGAGACTGGTTTGATGCAGCTCTCCATGCTACCTTATCCTGTGCAAGTTTCTTCATCTCCCTGTACCTACTGCAACCTACATCCTTCTGAATCTGCTTAGTGTATTCATCTCTTGGTCTCCCTCTACGATTTTTACCCTCCACGCTGCCCTCCAATGCTGAATTTGTGATCCCTTGATACCTCAGAACATGTCCTACCAAGCGATCCCTTCTTCTTGCCAAGTTGTGCCACAAACTCCTCTTCTCCCCAACTCTGTTCGGTACCTCCACATTAGTTATGTGATCTACCCATCGAATCTTCAGCAGTCTTCTGTAGCACCACATTTCAAAAGCTTATATTCTCTTCTTGCCTAAACTATTTATCGTCCATGTTACATTTCCACACATGGCTACACTCCATACAAATGCATCTACATCTACATCTACATCTACATTTATACTCCGCAAGCCACCCAACGGTGTGTGGCGGAGGGCACTTTACGTGCCACTGTCATTACCTCCCTTTCCTGTTCCAGTCGCGTATGGTTCGCGGGAAGAACGACTGTCTGAAAGCCTCTGTGCGCGCTCTAATCTCTCTAATTTTACATTCGTGATCTCCTCGGAAGGTATAAGTAGGGGGAAGCAATATATTCGATACCTCATCCAGAAACGCACCCTCTCGAAACCTGGCGAGCAAGCTACACCGCGATGCAGAGCGCCTCTCTTGCAGAGCCTGCCACTTGAGTTTGTTAAACATATCCGTAACGCTATCACGGTTACCAAATAACCCTGTGACGAAACGCGCCGCTCTTCTTTGGATCTTCTCTATCTCCTCCGTCAACCTGATCTGGTACGGATCCCACACTGATGAGCAATACTCAAGTATAGGTCGAACGAGTGTTTTGTAAGCCACCTCCTTTGTTGATGGACTACATTTTCTAAGGACTCTCCTAATGAATCTCAACCTGGTACCCGCCTTACCAACAATTAATTTTATATGATCATTCCACTTCAAATCGTTCCGCACGCATACTCCCAGATATTTTACAGAAGTAACTGCTAGCAGTGTTTGTTCCGCTATCATATAATCATACAATAAAGGATCCTTCTTTCTATGTACTCGCAATACATTACATTTGTCTATGTTAAGGGTCAGTTGCCACTCCCTGCACCAAGTGCCTATCCGCTGCAGATCTTCCTGTATTTCGCTACAATTTTCTAATGCTGCAACTTCTCTGTATACTACAGCATCATCCGCGAAAAGCCGCATGGAACTTCCGACACTATATACCAGGTCATTTATATATATTGTGAAAAGCAATGGTCCCATAACACTTCCCTGTGGCACGCCAGAGGTTACTTTAACGTCTGTAGACGTCTCTCCGTTGATAACAACATGCTGTGTTCTGTTTGCTAAAAACTCTTCAATCCAGCCACACAGCTGGTCTGATATTCCGTAGGCTCTTACTTTGTTTATCAGGCGACAGTGCGGAACTGTATCGAACGCCTTCCGGAAGTCAAGAAAAATAGCATCTACCTGGTAGCCTGTATCTAATATTTTCTGGGTCTCATGAACAAATAAGGCGAGTTGGGTCTCACACGATCGCTGTTTCCGGAATCCATGTTGATTCCTACATAGCAGATTCTGAGTTTCCAAAAACGACATGATACTCGAGCAAAAACATGTTCTAAAATTCTACAACAGATCGACGTCAGAGATATAGGTCTGTAGTTTTGCGCATCTGCTCGACGACCCTTCTTGAAGACTGGGACAACCTGTGCTCTTTTCCAATCATTTGGAACCTTCCGTTCCTGTAGAGACTTGCGGTACACGGCTGTTAGAAGGGGGGCAAGTTCTTTCGCGTACTCCGTGTAGAATCGAATTGGTATCCCGTCAGGTCCAGTGGACTTTCCTCTGTTGAGTGATTCCAGTTGCTTTTCTATTCCTTGGACACTTATTTCGATGTCAGCCATTTTTTCGTTTGTGCGAGGATTTAGAGAAGGAACTGCAAAGGTGTTTAGTATTTCAGAAACGGCTTCCTGAAACTTAAATCTATACTCGATGTTAACAAATTTCTCTTCTTCAGAAACGCTTTCCTTGCCATTGCCAGTCTACATTTTATATCCTCTCTACTCCGACCATCATCAGTTATTTTCCTCCCCAAATAGCAAAATTCCTTTACTACTTTAAGTGTCTCATTTCCTAATCTAATTCCCGCAGAATCACCCGACTTAATTCGACTACATTCCATTATCCTCGTTTTGCTATTGTTGATGTTCATCTTATATCCTCCTTTCAAGACACTGTCCATTCCGTTCAACTGCTCTTCCAAGTCCTTTGCTGTCACTGACAGAATTACAATGTCATAGGCAAACCTCAAAGTTTTTACTTCTTCTCCATGGATTTTAATACCTACTCCGAATTTTTCTTTTGTTTCCTTTACTGCTTGCTCAATATACAGATTGAACAACATCGGGGAGAGGCTACGACCCTGTCTCACTCCCTTCCCAACCACTGCTTCCCTTTCACGTCCATCGACTCTTATAATTTCCATCTGATTTCTGTACAAATTGTATATAGCCTTTCGCTCCCTGTATTTTACCCCTGCCACTTTTAGAATTTGAAAGAGAATATTCCAGTCAATATTGTCAAAGGCTTTCTCTAAGTCTACAAATGCTAGAAATGTAGGTTTGCCTTTCCTTATTCTTTCTTCTAAGAAAAGTCGTAAGGTGAGTATTGCCTCACGTGTTCCAACATTTCTATGGAATCCAAACTGATCTTCCCCGAGGTTGGTTTCTACCAGTTTTTCCATTCGTCTGTAAAGAATTCGCGTTAGTACACTCCTGGAAATGGAAAAAAGAACACATTGACACCGGTGTGTCAGACCCACCATACTTGCTCCGGACACTGCGAGAGAGCTGTACAAGCAATGATCACACGCACGGCACAGCGGACACACCAGGAACCGCGGTGTTGGCCGTCGAATGGCGCTAGCTGCGCAGCATTTGTGCACCGCCGCCGTCAGTGTCAGCCAGTTTGCCGTGGCATACGGAGCTCCATCGCAATCTTTAACACTGGTAGCATGCCGCGACAGCGTGGACGTGAACCGTATGTGCAGTTGACGGACTTTGAGCGAGGGCGTATAGTGGGCATGCGGGAGGCCGGGTGGACGTACCGCCGAATTGCTCAACACGTGGGGCGTGAGGTCTCCACAGTACATCGATGTTGTCGCCAGTGGTCGGCGGAAGGTGCACGTGCCCGTCGACCTGGGACCGGACCGCAGCGACGCACGGATGCACGCCAAGACCGTAGGATCCTACGCAGTGCCGTAGGGGACCGCACCGCCACTTCCCAGCAAATTAGGGACACTGTTGCTCCTGGGGTATCGGCGAGGACCATTCGCAACCGTCTCCATGAAGCTGGGCTACGGTCCCGCACACCGTTAGGCCGTCTTCCGCTCACGCCCCAACATCGTGCAGCCCACCTCCAGTGGTGTCGCGACAGGCGTGAATGGAGGGACGAATGGAGACGTGTCGTCTTCAGCGATGAGAGTCGCTTCTGCCTTGGTGCCAATGATGGTCGTATGCGTGTTTGGCGCCGTGCAGGTGAGCGCCACAATCAGGACTGCATACGACCGAGGCACACAGGGCCAACACCCGGCATCATGGTGTGGGGAGCGATCTCCTACACTGGCCGTACACCACTGGTGATCGTCGAGGGGACACTGAATAGTGCACGGTACATCCAAACCGTCATGGAACCCATCGTGCTACCATTCCTAGACCGGCAAGGGAACTTGCTGTTCCAACAGGACAATGCACGTCCGCATGTATCCCGTGCCACCCAACGTGCTCTAGAAGGTGTAAGTCAACTACCCTGGCCAGCAAGATCTCCGGATCTGTCCCCCATTGAGCATGTTTGGGACTGGATGAAGCGTCGTCTCACGCGGTCTGCACGTCCAGCACGAACGCTGGTCCAACTGAGGCGCCAGGTGGAAATGGCATGGCAAGCCGTTCCACAGGACTACATCCAGCATCTCTACGATCGTCTCCATGGGAGAATAGCAGCCTGCATTGCTGCGAAAGGTGGATATACACTGCACTAGTGCCGACATTGTGCATGCACTGTTGCCTGTGTCTATGTGCCTGTGGTTCTGTCAGTGTGATCATGTGATGTATCTGACCCCAGGAATGTGTCAATAAAGTTTCCCCTTCCTGGGACAATGAATTCACGGTGTTCTTATTTCAATTTCCAGGAGTGTATTTTGCGGCTGTGACTTATTAAACTGATCGGTAATTTTCACATCTGTCAACACCTGCTTTCTTTGGGATTGGAATTATTATATTCTTCTTGAAGTTTGAGGGTATTTCCCCTGTGTCATACATCTTGCTTACCATATGGTAGAGTTTAGTCATGACTGGCTCTCCCAAGGCCGTCAGTAGTTCTAATGGAGTGTTGTCTACTCCCGGGGACTCAGGTCTTTCAGTGCTCTGTCAAACTCTTCTCCCATTTCATCTTCAACTACATCCTCTTCCATTTCCATAATATTGTCCACAAGTAAATTGCCCTTTTATAGACCCTCTATATACTCCTTCCACCTTTCTGCTTTCCCTTCTTTGCTTTGAACTGGGTTTCCATCTGAGCTCTTGATATTCATACAACTGGTTCTCTTATCTCCAAAGGTCTCTTTAATTTTCCTGTAGGCAGTATCTATCTTACCCCTAGTGAGATAAGCCTCTACATCCTTACATTTGTCCTCTAGCCATCCCTGCTTAGCCATTTTGCACTTCCTGTCGATCTCATTTTTGAGACGTTTGTATTCCTTTTTGCCTGCTTCATTTACTGCATTTTTATATTTTCTCCTTTCATCAATTAAATTCAATACTTCTTCTGTTAACCAAGGATTTCTACTAGCCCTCGTCTTTTTTCCTACTTGTTCCTCTGCTGCCTTCACTACTTTATCCCTCAGAGCTACTCATTCTTCTTCTATTGTATTTCTTTCCCCCATTCCTGTCAATTGTTCCCTTATGCTCTCCCTGAAACTCTCTACAACCTCTGGTTTAGTCAGTTTATCCAGGTCCCATCTCCTTAAATTCCCACCTTTTTGCAGTTTCTTCAGTTTTCATCTACAGTTCATAACCAATAGATTGTGCTCAGAGTCCACATCTGCCGTTGGAAATGTCTTACAATTTAAAACCTGGTTCCTAAATCTCTGTCTTACCATTATATAATCTGATACCTCATACTTATTCCAATAAATGGACTTCCACTACATTGCTTTGACACAAAAAATTTTGCAGCAGGATAGATCAAGTCTCAGCACCATAGTACCCTTGGCAAACCAACTGACAAACGTTTGAACCGTCAGGAGCAGTCTCATTCATCCCATCTCTTCAGTTGAACCCTCTAAGTTAAAATGGTAGGTATATAATGTAGTATGACCTTACAAATAAGCTTGATCTACAATTTACTTTTAAGATACATCAAGAATGTAACTGTGTAATATAAGGCATTGTATACAAGAAAAGTATGTGTTAAATAGGTATTATACTAACCCCCTAGGACATCCCTCTCCAGTGGTGAAAGCACTTACCACACACTGATAAAATGGCAAGTAGAATTTGTAATAAAGAAATTGATGTAAATAGTAGGAGTAGCAAGGATAGTATGACAGTAAAGGAAAAAATGACACCAAAAAACTGGACATGTGAATTTTAATGAATATAATAAGTTGTATAATGATAAGTTAGCAGATGGATTACCAGCAAATTTAGGATCATTTGTGAAATGTAAAGTTTGTATTGAACATATAATGTACAATTTACCTTTTGAAAAAGAAACATTACAGAGGATTCCTGATTTAAATGGGTCTCACTCGACTCACAGTTTGCATGGGGAAACATATTTTCTTACATTTATTGATGATTATATTAAAGCAGCTAGAGACTATACTATCAGATATAAAAATCTAATTTATGATTGTTTCATGGAATATGTTTTATGAAATAGAAAACTCAATCAATAATGTTATTAAGAAATCGAGGCGTGACAACATGAAAGAAAATTTAAATTCTGATCATTATCAATTTATATTAGAGAAATGAATCATTTTAAATGCATATCCTTCTTATATACATGAATTAAATAGTACAGCTGAATGATACAACAGGTCGATTATGTATGTGTCTCAACACTTGTTAGCTGAAACAAGAGTAGGAAGGAGATTTTAGCCTAAAGTCGTTTGTGCAGCTCTGCAATATAGAAACAGAACTTCAGTTAGTACCATAGGAAGGAAAATTCCTTATGAGATCTTGACTGGGAAGAAACATAATGTTAAATATTTACTATTATGTGAAAGTATGGTTTTTCTACCTGTATTGGGGAAGGCAGTATGGGATTATAAAGAATATTTATGGATTTTAATAGGCTACAGTCAAACTGGAAACAGAATATTGATTAACAATAAAATTATAATTTCCAGAAATGTTGATATTGTGATAGAGGACATCAGGTGTGTTGATCTAAAGATCTCTGATTCAGGGAGAGTTTCTGAGTATAATAGCATCGACAACAAACCCTTAAATGAGCAAATAGAAGAAAAGGATATCAAAGGAGCTCAAGCAATGATAAACAAGAACATGAGTTGAGTGGGTGGTCAACTAGAGAATGTAGAGTGCCTGTTAGATTTAATGATTATTTAATGAGGAACTTCATTTATTTAAACTTCCATAGTGTTGATAGGCCAGCAAATTCTGGAGAGGTGATGACTATTAGTGAGACAAAAATTAGGAAACAAGCAATACATAAGGAAACTGAATATTTCTTTACAAGAAGATCAGAAAACACTTGCACAGCAAGATTAATGTAAGGGGCTTTCAACAATAATAGACTGTAGATGCTATTTATTCTCCAGTTGCTATAATGGAAATATTGAAACTTTGGCTGTCATACTATTGTCACAATGGTTTAACTGTAGAACAAATGAATGTTCAGACTATGTTTCTAAAAGGTATAAGTTTAAAGGAAGTAAATATGAGTGCTGGCTGTATGTAGCTATGACTGTAATTTATGCAATCTATATAATCATACCTGTGAACGATTTGTTAGTTTGTTGTAAAAGTAAAGGGACAATACAAGAAATTAAGCATCTGTTATCCAAACAATTTCTGATCAAAGACTTAGGCGAAGTAAAGAATTATCTTGGGATAGAAATTAGTTATAATTATGCAAAGAATGTAATGATTCTTAGTCAGGGAAGCTATGCTGAATCTCTACCTAAGAAATATCAGATTTAACATTCAAAGTTGTACAGTACACCAATGGAAATTAGAAACAGGACAAGATGTAACTCAAGATATTAAGTACAAGAACTCTCCTGTACATTAGTTCTGGAACATGGCATTTTATAAGTTACAGTGTAAAATATTTAAGCAGATTTCAAAATTGCTACAATGATATTCACTTTAAGTATACTTTTCAATTGCTGAAACACTTGGGTCTAACAAATTGTTTGAAGTTAACAGATGAAATGATTGAAAATATTGATTTCTTAGATTTTTTTCCTAAATGCATATTGGGTAGACGATTGTGTAGATTGTAAGACTTCATCAAGTGATGTAATTAGATTATCTGAAAGTGTAATATTTTGGAAATTTGCTACTTTTGTTGAGTAGGTAGCACTGTCAGAAGCTGTAACTGAGATTTAGTTAATTCTAGATATTTTGAATATTTTTGATGCAAAGCACAATAAGGCTGTTGAAGCACATAAAGGAAACTCAAGACAGTCAATATTGCTAGATATGGTAACTTTACTAAAAGTTCGAAGTATTTTGCAACAAACTACTATTTTCTGAATGAATGTTATATGAATGGAATTACATATATTTGTAAAGTAGATTCAGAAAACAATGTAACAGACATATTTACCAAATCTTATAGCAAGTTAAATTTGTAAAACTTTGATACATGTTGAGTGTAATTAATTAAGTTTTGTTGTCATAATTTGATTGCAATTTAAATGTAATAAGATGTGTCGGAATGTCGCGCATCTATGTTGAGAGTATCAACGGTATTGAGAAAGTTCTTACCAAGGTATTCAACCTGAGTGAGCAAAATCTTTCACGAAACTTGAAATGTTGTAGGAGAACAGAACAATGATAACAGCCAGAAGGTGAGCCATCAACAAACATTTCAGTTCTGCCAATCCATGGCACCCCCAAAATACAGGTGTCAAATTGAGTACATGCTTCATCTGACACACAACACAAACTTTCACTGGCATATATGTTTAATCAACATAGAGCTCTTCCACAGTGCAGTTACATTCAGAGTAATTTGATTTTGGAAATCAGTTGTCCAGAATGTTTATCAAGGTTTGTTTGGGCAGTTTGTGTTGGAGGGGTACTAATTTTGTAAATATGGTAATTATAGGAAAATTGGAATACTACATTCAAATTATACATTTTCCTACAAAATCTTCATGTCAAGTGATATGCGTAATTGTTCATATAGACGTTGTTCCATGAGTTGAGTGTGTCACTAGAGTGAAGTGGTTACCAGACTTTTCCCCTGATGGAACACTTGGAGTCTTCCAGTACTTTGATGGAATACCTTGTTCATTTTGAAGGTTAATAAATATTTTTAAATGTGGAAATCTAGTTTTTTAGTAATTACTTCAATTTTAAATCAAACCTATAACTACAGAAATCATAAATCACAAAAAAATAGAGTCGTCAAAATATCGAAAAACACTGTGTTAGTAATAGTTTTTTGCAGAGTACTTTTCGGCTTCCCGTGGAACATCAGTGTTCTTCAGAACAAAGGTTGGGAAACGTTGCCATGGTGTTTTGAAACACAAGTTCCCTACTAGAAAGACCTCACCTGATAATCTGCAGTTCTCTGGACTGTGTTAACGTCGAATTCTTTTTTTCGTACTGCATGGATTTCGAATGCTGAATGAGATCGATTGACAAAAAACGTGCATACTACAGAGCAGTAGCAGAGAGCTAACAGAAAAGCAGGTATGTTCTCATAAACACATGGAAATAAGCGGAAGTCTTTATTCAAATACATGGTAACAAGTCCACAACTTCAGGATACACATGTAATGCACAAGCCTGTTGCGGATCATGCCATAAGTACATGAAAAGACATAAAATGCAAACATAACGATAACTATTCCAGTCCATTATGAGAATTTTGGTGCTGTTTAATCTACATCTACATCCATACTCCGTAAGCCACTTGACAGTGCGTGGCGGAGGGTACTTTGAGTACCTCTATCGGTTCTCCCTTCTATTCCAGTCTCACATTATTCGTGGAAAGAAAGACTGTCGGTATGCCTCTGTGTGGACTCTAATCTCTCTGATTTTATCCTCATGGTCTCTTCGCGAGATATACGTAGGAGGGAGCAATATACTGCTTGACTCCTCGGTGAAGGTATGTTCTCGAAACTTCAACAAAAGCCCGTACCGAGCTACTGAGCTTCTCTCCTGCAGAGTCTTCCATTGGAGTTTATCACCTCCGTAACTCTTTCACGATTACTAAATGATCCTGTAACAAAGTGCGCTGCTCTCCGTTAGATCTTCTCTATCTCTTCTATCAACCCTATCTGGTACGGATCCCACACTGGTGAGCAATATTCAAGCAGTGGGCGAACAAGTGTACTGTAACCTACTTCCTTTGTTTTCGGATTGCATTTCCTTAGGATTCTTCCAATGAATCTTAGTCTGGCATCTGCTTTACCGACGATCGACTTTATATGGTCATTCCATTTTAAATCACTCCTAATGCCTACTCCCAGATAATTTATGGGATTAACTGCTTCCAGTTGCTGACCTGCTATATTGTAGCTAAATGATGAAGGATCTTTCTTTCTATGTATTCACAGCACATTGCACTTGTCTACATTGAGATTCAATTACCATTCCCTGCAACATGCGTCAATTCGCTGCAGATCCTCCTGCATGTCAGTACAATTTTCCATTGTTACAACCTTTCAATGTAGCACAGCATCATCCGCAAAAAGCCTCAGTGAACTTCCGATGTTATCCACAAGGTCATTTATATATATTGTGAATAGCAACTGTCCTACGACACTCCCCTGCGGCACACCTGAAATCACTCTTACTTCGGAAGACTTCTCTCCATTGAGAATAACATGCTGCGTCCTGTTATCTAGGAACTCCTCAATCCAATCACACAATTGGTCTGATAGTCCATATGCTCTTACTTTGTTCATTAAACGACTGTGGGGAACTGTATCGAACGCCTTGCGGAAGTCAAGAAACACGGCATCTACCTGTGAACTAGTGTCTATGGCCCTCTGAGTCTCGTGGACGAATAGCGCGAGCTGGGTTTCACATGACCGTCTTTTTCGAAACCCATGCTGATTCCTACAGAGTAGATTTCTAGTCTCCAGAAAAGTCATTATACTCGAACACAATATGTGTTCCAAAATTCTACAACTGATCGACGTTAGAGATATAGGTCTATAGTTCTGCACATCTGTTCGACGTCCCTTCTTGAAAACGGTGATGACCTGTGCCCTTTTCCAATCCTTTGGAACGCTACGCTCTTCTAGAGACCTACGGTACACCGCTGCAAGAAGGGGGGCAAGTTCCTTCGCGTACTCTATGTAAAATTGAACTGGTATCCCATCAGGTCCAGAGGCCTTTCCTCTTTTGAGCGATTTTAATTGTTTCTCTATCCCTCTGTCGTCTATTTCGATATCTACCATTTTGTCATCTGTGCTACAATCTAGAGAAGGAACTACAGTGCAATCTTCCTCTGTGAAACAACTTTGGAAAAAGACATTTAGTATTTCGGCCTTTAGTGTTTTGGTAATAAAGGCGAACTCCAGCACCTGAATCACAAATTAGGTAAAGAGCCATGAGCAAAAACAAGTTGTGAGCACATGGATAAAAATGACTAATTTAATGTTGATAAAGCCATGACGCTGATCATTCATGGTGCAAACCGAATATTTGCATCTTAGACATGGTCGGCTTTGCTATGATCGTTCTACCGCTTATGACGTGAAAAAACAGAGTAATTGTGCATTGCTGCCAGTTGCGGCCTGTTATCATGCGCTAATGTGCTACAGCACGCCGTATGTATTTCACTAAAATAGGCCATTTCTCTTCGAATGTGAGTCTGAAATTCCTTTAAAATTACGCCATTTCTCCTTGAATACATGCTGGTACCCAAATAAAATGGGCGAAAGCATATTTTCTAGGGCTCTCTCTACAGCACCAGGTCAATATTTTTCTTTGAAAATGCGTGGAGCGTATTGCACAAGCTTACACGATGAGTGGTTTTTGAGGAGTGATCGCGGTAATGACTCGATGGGCGTCGGCACGGTAGCTCAGCGTATTCAGTCGGAGGGCTGGGTACCCTCTGTAATATAAAAGCTGAGTAAAGGAATCAAAGGAGTGAACTCGAACAGGTGTCCTGTGACGTCCACGAAGACCAAATTCAACGAAAAATAACGAACAAAATTAAAAAAAGGGCGAGTGGTTAGCTGCACTGGCAGGTAATTTGTTGGCTGAGGTTCGATTCCTGATGCTATCAAATTTTTTCATTTTATTTTATTCTTGACAATGTTACACAGTTAACTTCAAAGTTTAAATACAGTTAAAAGTCGATTATCTAGATCTCAGCTACATAGATTCGCGATTATCCAGACTGTCAACCGCGATTAACCCTCCCCTACACGCGCGATTTTTTTACCTCCGCTGCACGCGCGCTGACTGAGAGTCCGCATTGCGTTTATACCATTTGTATGAACAATTCTGACATTACAGTTGGCAAATATAATATATTCGAGTCTGGATAACATAAATAAAACAATGAATTCGTAAACACAATGTATTTCAGCAACACTAGTGTACATAAACTATTTTAACTCATAATTTACCCGTAAACCAATAAGAACATTTATTGTACTCGCTGAAATTTACGTTCATTCTGTTTTTTCACTGTTTTTCCAAATGAATATTAACCAACACTTATCTTAAGTAAGTTAGTTCAGAATTTTTTTCAGAAAACTATGGTTTACAGCCTCACAGTCAATTCGAGTAAATCACTCGTGGTGGTTGCCATTTTCACTGCACTCGCTGCACAGATATGCACCGACATGTTCCAAGCATACAAATTTATTGCCCACATTGCAGGAAAATCTCGTCGGTCTGTTTTTTTTTCCTATCACAGAAGTTGCGTTTTCCTCGAGCTGTTGTTTGTTGAGGTCTAGTAAGAGCTTCAGCTGCTGGTAATCCCAAAATTTCCTTGATACGATTCTTGATGTTCACCGGTGTACTTAGATGATTGACCATCATTGTCATATAATTATGCAACAGTTCTTTGGCAAGAACTTTTAGATAGTCATTTCTGGGAATTGTTGAATCCGAATTGCTCTTGTAAATTATGTATCCATTGATTCCAGCAATATTTAGAAGACAGGAAAAAAATTATAAATGGCCATCTTCTGGTAATTCTTATCACAGAGTATGTACATTTCATCTCATCAACTTTATCCACACCAGATTTAGTCTCGTAAAATGTTATTATTTACGGCTTGCACTTTTCCGAATCAGTGTCAATACTGTCATTATCATGTAAAGTAGACAGTACCAGAGCAACCTTGTCTTTCTTAGGTTTATATGAAACCAGTGTCATATTCTTCCTAAATGCAAAAATGCTGGATTCCACAGGACGATCTTTTGCTACTGTCATAAATCAGCTTGTCATTTTCCAACAAGTCAGCCGCAAGTGGAATTGATGTGAACCAATTATCACAAGTTACATTTCTGCCAGATCTGGATATGCATTTCACCATTCTTTTGACAATAACATGAGGTGTGTTATCACAGAGATAAGGCCCGTCCACTTGCTTTCCACAGCATATTTCTAAATGGCTGGTATAGAATATCCTTGCATCTGTAAGTACAAACATTTTTATACCATATTTTTCCGGTTTTGGTGGAATGTATTGTATAAATCTACATCTGCCCCTGAATGCATCCAGCATTTCATCTACTATAACTAGTTCTGATAAGCTATAATGTTTCTTGCAGTTTTCATTGAACTGATCTATCAAGAATCGGACAGCAGCTAATTTGTCTGTTTCCTTCCGATGAGCTCTGTTTCTGACGTCATCAAATCTCAGACACGTCAGCAAGAAACGAAAACGGTTTATGCCCATTGAAAGTCTGAAGTACTCCACGCCAGTACCATCTGCAGCCCAGAGATCTGGTAAATTTGTGTGTGATGTACGTAGCACACCCGCCAAGAAAAGGAGTCCTAAACAAGCTTTGATTTCTGTAATATTAGTGTCTGCAGCATCTCTTTCTCTGGAATATTTAGAACATGGTAGAAATGTAAATATTAGTGCAGCGAACAATTTCTTCTAAAATGTCATCTGTGAAGAAAAATTGTAAACAATCAATTAGACGCTTGGTATTTTTGCTTCGCCTATGACTTCCGGTATATGCTTGACAATATTATGTTGAGGTCTTCTTACTCTTCTGTTTTGGATTAGAGGTCGATGACTCCATTGCATACCGTCTTTCCCAAAATACAAGTCAAATTTTTCGATAGAATCACTTTCGTCCAACGACTGTTCACTATCTGAATAGTGATCACTTTCGAATATTGACTCCAGATCACTAGATTCTTCATTACCAAGCTCTTCGTCCAACCACTGCAAAACCTGATCGTCATGCACCGTTCTTCTGAAAAAAAAAATGTATAACTTATTTCACTAAACGGTGTTGGTCAATGAATTTGACCTGATTTGACAGCAGGTATTTGTGAGTTTCAACCTGTCAAAACCAACTAGACAGCCTTTGTAAAGATGAAGCTGTCAAACTATGAAAGGAGCTTTGAGAACCAAAAAGAATAGAAAACACAAATTTAGAGATTTCAATATGTGAGGCATAGTTTTCTCTTGCAGAACCGCAAAATCAAATCACATGAGAATGGCCTAGAAGGCTGAAACTACCTGTGTAGAAATTAAAGCAAACGTGGAAAATGCCACATTATTTTAATATGAAAGTGTTTTCAGTAGATAATCTACTTAAGAGACTCTTTTCCAGCACATCTTGCAAGTAGAAAGTGAGATTTCTAGAGTTAGGTAGCTCCCTCCCCAAATGTAAATCTAACAACAATAGGATGTGGAGCAATACCCACCAATTTGACTGAAACCTTGTGAATAGAACCTGTCAAGTTACTTGGGGTATTTCGCTGGAGTGGGCCATAGAGAAAAGTAAAACGTTCTCTAGACACAAACGCGTACAGTACGCTGAAATTTTGTGTGATAGGTCTCGGAACAGTGCGTTAGTCAAGTGGTTAAGAGTGGAGAGTCGCAAACGGGTGAGTGGGTTTCGATTCCCTCCAGTTCCATCTTTTTTCTTTAAATTTTAATTTATACCTCCAAAAGATAAACGATTAATTATGAAATTGAAAGATAATTAAACAATTCAATTTATATATGTAAAATTAATATATCCAATTTATTTACCCTTGTAAGTCAAAAGACTATAGGCTACCAAATTTTAGCACATTGGTAAAATTTTGCATCAACCGCCACTGGTTGCTTCCAAGGTAGTGGAAGCGAACATTTGAATCGCAAAATGGCGGTTACAACCGTGTGACTGCTACCAAGTACTGCCACGAACTGAGACCGAGAGAGCATCTCAGGAATTTTGTATCCTCGAGTCCTAGCACACTGTAAGCTTACTGTGAGAGCAAAAGTCCCCGCAGCCAACATGAGTGGGCCGGGAATAACGACGACGGCCACTTAGACTTTCAGCTGAGGGCCATCGGGCCCGCCTACTCGCAGACTGATGTTCTTGGGGTAGCGTCAGGCGTCTGGCCACAGGGTAGGCCGGTGTCCCTCTGTGCTGGCGTCGCCTTGGCTAGGACTGGTGTACCAACGGCCACCGGAACTTCGTCAGTTTTATGCCATTTCGAGGAATTTCTGAATTAATTGTTTGGTGATCCCAGAAATATCTCCGTCCCCATCACTTGATAGTCCTCTGCATAGGAAACCTATCTGTTGGCTAAGGATGGCTGCAGGAAATTACAGCATATTGGAGCAAATTAAACTCATCGTCTTTTTTTTTAAAAAAAAAAGGAGCACTTCCCCGTGCCTACTACCACAGAACTCGTAACTGCAAAAGCGACGGCGGAGGATCTGGCGCGTCGCTTGAGACACCCCAGGTGTCGCTTGCTGCGTCTGCTGACTCAGCCGCTGAGGCACCTTCTAGTGTACCCGGCGCTTTGGGGTCGCCCTCACCTCAGGGTGAGTGGCGGACTGCAACGCGTTCGCGTCGCTCGAGGCGGAGGGTCAATGTGGAGGCTGTCCGGCTGGCCTCGCCCGTTCGTCCTGTCAGTGGGCAGGTGGCCGCTCCTTCAGCAGGGCCCGAGCAGGCACACAGGGGCAAAGGCTTGCTGGTTATTGGGAGCTCCAACGTTAGGCGGGTGATGGAGCCCTTTAGGGAAACAACGTACAGGGCTGGAAAGAAATCCAACGTGCCCTCGGTTTGTCTGCCGGGGGGCCTCATCCAAGATGTGGAGGCGGCCTTGCGTGCGGCTATCGAGCGTACGGGGTGCAGTCGTCTGCAAGTAGTTGCTCACGTCGGCACCAATCATGCCTGTCGCTTGGGTTCTGAGGCGATCCTCAGTTCGTACGGGCGGTTGGCGGATTTGGTGAAGACCGCTGGCCTCGCACGCGGGGTGCAAGCACAGCTCTCTATTTGCAGCATCGTTCCCAGAGTGGATCGGGGTCCTTTGGTTTGAAGCCGAATGGAGGGTCTCAACCAGAGGCTTCGTCGACTCTGTGACAGTCTTGGCTGCACATTTCTGGACTTGCGCTATTGGGTGGGGAATTGTAGGACGCCCCTAGATAGGTCAGGGGTGCACTACACAAAGGAAGCGGCTACTCGGGTAGCAGAGTACTTGTGGCGTGCACATGGGTTTTTTTTAGGCTAGGCAGTAGTGCGAGGTGTCCTGATGAACACTCACCAGTCGACGTGCAGGCAGGGAAATCAGGACGCGCTCAGTGTAAAGACACTTCAGCTATCAAGATATTAGCAGTAAATTTTCAGTGTTCGGAATAAAGTTCCTGAATTTGCTGCCCTCCAGGAAGCGTGTGGCGCGCAAATTATTCTCGGGACTGAGACTTGGCTGAACCCTGAGATAGGAAGTTCTGAAATATTTAGTGAGGGTTGGAACGTGTATCGGAAAGACAGATTAGACACCATAGGAGGTGGTGTCTTCATTGCAGTTTACAAAAATATTGTGTCTACTGAGGTCGAAGTAGAGTGTGATTGTGAAGTTATCTGGACACGTTGAACAGGGCTATGGGAAATACAGTTCATTGTGGGGTGTTATTACCGGCCACCAGGTTCCACCGTGACAGTTCTAGAATCATTCAAAGGAAGTCCACATTCTGTATCGCAGAAGTGCCTGGATCATGGTATATTAGTCGGAGGCGACTTCAGCCTACCTAGTATAGACTGGGATGTCTATGGATTCATTACAGGTGGTACAGACAAGCCGTCGTGTGAATTACTTTTGAACACATTATCCGAAAACTGCCTCGAGCAGCTAAATCGACAGCCAACGCGTAATGGAAATATTTTAGACCTGGTAGCCACGAACAGACCAGACCTCATCGACGGTGTCAGTGTTGAGATAGGGATTAGTGATCATAATGTTGTCAGTACGGCTATGGTTACGAAAGTTAAAAAGTCGGTCAAGGAGGCTAGGAGAGTATTCTTACTAGAAAGAGCAGATAAGCAGTTGTTAGCATCCCACTTAGTAAATGAATCGACTTCATTTACTTCCGGTACGATGGACGTGGAAGAATTATGGGCAAATTTTAAACACATTGTAAATCACGTATTGGACAAGTATGTGCCGAAAACGTGGGTTACGGACGGAAAAGACCCACCGTGGTTTAACAGCGCAATTCGGAGAATGCTCAGGAAGCAAAGGTAGTTGCACTCGCGGTACAAGATAGATCGGGAGAATGAGGACAGACAAATGTTAGTAGAGATTCGTGCTGGTGTAAAAAGAGCGATGTGCGAAGCATTCAACCACTACCACCGTCACACCTTAGCAAAAGGTCTTGCTGAAAACCCAAGGAAATTCTGGTCTTACGTAAAATCGGTAAGCGGGTCGAAGGCTTCCATCCAGGCACTCACTGATCAGTCTGGCCTGGCAACGGAAGACAGCAAAACGAAAGCTGAAATTTTAAATTTAGCATTTGAGAAATCTTTCATGCAGGAGGATCGTACAAACATACCGCCGTTTAAGTTCAAATGGCTCCAATGGCTCTGAGCACTATGGGACTCAACTTCTGAGGTCATTAGTCCCCTAGAACTTAGAACTAGTCAAACCTAACTAACCTAAGGACATCACACACATCCATGCCCGAGGCAGGATTCGAACCTGCGACCGTAGCGGTCACGCGTTTCCAGACTGCAGCGCCTAGAACCGCACGGCCACTTCGGTCGGCGCCGTTTGAGTCTCGTACAGATTCCCGTATGGAGGACATACCTGGGGTTGTGAAGCAGCTGAATGGGTTGAAAATAAATAAATCGCCAGGTCCTGATGGGATTCCAATTCGGTTTTGCAGAGAGTACTCTACTGCATTGGCTCCTTACTTAGCTTGCATTTATCGTGAATCTCTTGCCCAACGTAAAGTCCCGAGCGACAGGAAATAAGCGCAGGTGACGGCTGTATATAAGAAGATAAAAGGACGGATCCTCAAAATTACAGACCAATATCATTAACATCGGTTTGTTGCAGGATTCTGGAACTTATTCTCAGTTCGAATATAATGAATTTCCTTGAGACAGAGAAATTGCTGTCCATGCATCAGCACGGCTTTAGAAAGCATCGCTCCTGCGAAACGCAACTCGCCCTTTTTCCACATGATATCTTGCGAACCATGGATGAAGGGTATCAGACGGATGCCATATTCCTTGACTTCCGGAAAGCGTTTGACTCGGTGCCCCATTGCAGACTCCTAAGGTACGAGCATATGGGATTGGTTCCCAAGTATGTGAGTGGCTCGAAGACTTCTTAAGTAATAGAACCCCGTACGTTGTCCTCGATGGTGAGTGTTCATCGGAGGTGAGGGTATCATCTGGAGTGCCCCAGGGAAGTGTGGTAGGTCCGCTGTTGTTTTCTATCTACATAAATGATCTTTTGTATAGGGTGGATACCAATGTGCGGCTGTTTGCTGATGATGCTGTGGTGTACGGGAAGGTGTCGTCGTTGAGTGACTGTAGGAGGATACAAGATGACTTGGACAGGATTTGTGATTGGTGTAAAGAATGGCAGCTAACTCTAAATATAGATAAATGTAAATTAATGCAGACGAATAAGAAAAAGAATCCCGTAATGTTTGAATACTCCATTAGTAATGTAGCGCTTGACACAGTCATGTCGATTAAATGATTGGGCGTAACAAAAATGGTTCAAATGGCTCTGAGCACTATGGACTTAACTTCTGAGATCATCAGTCCCCTAGAACTTAGAACTACTTAAACCTAACTAACCTAAGGACATCACACACATCCATGCCAGAGGCAGGATTCGAACCTGTGACCGTGGCGGTCACGCGGTTCCAGACTGTAGCGCCTAGAACCGCACGGCCACACCGGCCGGCATTTGGGCGTAACATTGCAGAGCGATATGAAGTGGGACAAGCATGTAATGACAGTTGTGGGGAAGGCGGATAGTCGTCTTCGGTTCATTAGTAGAATTTTCGGAAGATGTGGTTCATCTGTAAAGGAGACCGCTTATAAAACACTAATACGAGCTATTCTTGAGTACTGCTCGAGCGTTTGGGATCCCTGTCAAGTGGGATTGAGGGAGGGCATAGAAGCAATTCAAAGGCGGGCTGCTAGATTTGTTACTGGTAGGTTTGATCATCACGCGAGTGTTACGGAAATGCTTCAGGAACTCGAGTGGGAGTCTCTAGAGGAAAGGAGGCGTTCTTTTCGTGAACCGCTACTGAGGAAATTTAGAGAACAAGCATTTGAGGCTGACTGCAGTACAGTTTTACTGCCGCCAGCTTACATTACGCGAAAAGACCACAAAGATAAGATAGGAGAGATTATGGCTCGTACAGAGGCATATAGGCAGTCATTTTTCCCTCGTTCTGGTTGGGAGTGGAACAGGGAGAGAAGATGCTAGTTGTGTTACGAGGTACCCTCCGCCACGCACCGTTGGTGGATTGCGGAGTATGTATGTAGATGTAGATGTAGATGAACTCAAATCTGTGATTGGAACAGCAGTTTTAATTTTATTTTACTTTCTCTCTTTGTAGTGAGACTGCGCTGGGCAGCTACAGAGACTTCAAAACGAGGCCTGAACGGCTGTGCAAAATCTGTGTTTTACAGTAATTTGTAGCAGTGTCATTTGTGCATGACTTATTCTCCCCTGCGCTGACACAATTATTAATCGTGCTATCTGAGAAGACTCTCGGGACTGTGGCTGAGAGGCGTAGCTGCTTCGACACACTTGTTTACGACTGCTACTAAGTTTTTAATATTGTGTGTAGAGAGCATCTTCGCCGACCTCTATGGCCGAGCAGTTCTAGGCGCTTTAGTCCGGAACCGCGCTACTGCTACGGTCGCAGGTTCGAATCCTACCTCGGGCATGGACTTGTTTGATCTCCTTAGGTCAGTTAGGTGTTAGTAGTTCTAAGTCTAGGGGACTGATGACCACAGATGTTAAGTCCCGTAGTGCTTAGAGCCATTTGAACCATTTGAGAGCATCTTCGGTGAATGTATCTTCAAATTTAAACCACATCAATTTCAATCACATACAACATTTATGTGACCTTTAACACCACGTGTTACGTCTTCTTTCGGTTATGAGTACACAGACGCACTGAACACAGCATTGTCTGTCAGTTAAAGGTGTCTAAATGAGTCGCATATTTTTACGTCAGAATGGTTTCGAATACCAACCTTGGTTACTTTATTACAGGGTGAAATTTCACTTGACTGATCGAGTTTACTACTTTTTCTATTTAAAATTTCCCTTTTTTCTTTCCTCAGATGGCAAGGGCTCCAGGACAATCCCCTGGTTGACCCAGCCCAGTTACGCCCCGATTGTCAGCCGGGAAACGCTAGATTCCTGTGTTTAACGTAGCTTGTAATTTATGGAAGTCTATGCCATTTTCGAGGCTCTTAGTTGTCATTATTCTCCGAACGTTAACTATGAAATCTGGAAATTATGTACGTCAAAATGTAAAGCATTTACAGCAATGTGTTTCTTTTTTCAGTGGCGAGGTCTTGACACCCCCCGCCTCCTCATGAGAGAGCCGTATCTGGGCCTACCACAAATGTGCTTTGGTAACGCTAAAAATAGAATTCAAGTCCGTATTGCTGGCACATCCACCCTGTCCACCAGATATTTTACCTTCTAACATGTACCTGAGCCCACACCTAAGGATACTGACAGGTATAAAACTGAGGAGGCCAGTGAGGTGATTATGGTCGCTGTAATTGGTATCACACTTCACAGAACTCCTAGAAGTGCACTTCAGAAAGTCGTACAAGGGGGCTCATCTAAAAGAATACTAAATCAAAAATTAAAAGTGTATATTGACCTAATAGAATATTAGATAGATATACACAGCACATACTTACTGGAAAAAATGGTTCAAAGTAGATTCACCTAAAAGCAGATTATATCAAAAACTAAAATATTTTATTGGCCTAAAAACATTTCACTGACAAACTGAGAAATTTCCAGCTCATCCTTGTTATTAGCAGTAGGGTTGGCAATTGTCCCTTACAGAAAGAGGTTTCTCACATTTTGAGAACCTGTGTGACGCCAAAATTCCGCATTTAATATATTTCCGCTAATTTACCTTACCTTTGGAACTCATTTGTCAACAAAACATCAGTGTTAAATCTGTATGTCGCTGATCAATATACTGAAGTGTGAACTGGTCTTATAGCACATCTGCCAGAGTCACGGTACGGTACAACACCCTACTTATTTATTAATAAACAATGCATTTAAGCTTCCCCTGTCTTATTTAATCTGTAGCATAAGACAACTGTCAAAGTAATAATACTAAGACGCATATCGCCGGGTATAATGGACAGCTGTTAATGGTCGCTTCTTTGGCGTTTTCAGTCAGTTCCTAGGCTGCAAATGCACACAGTCCACTGCAGTGGGCATTTCCTACTGGTGTTGGACCCTGAATGCATTTGCACCCTCATGACTGATAAATAACGCCAGAGAACTGACCATTAACAGCTGTCCACTGCAGAGAAATCATGCACCATAGGGTTAAATAAAACAGCCGACGTATTACTAGAAAATACATTGATGTTTGAAAAGTTGTGAAAACCATGAACGATGCTTGAACCAGTACTAGCTGCAGCTTCGGACTAACGGGAATTACTGGTAGACAACGGGCGACAAGCGACAACAGTCGACATTCGACACCGTTGTACAAATGCTATTAGCATCGAAGTTATAGTGTCTAATTCACTTCCTGAGAGAGTTAAAGGCTATGTATCTATCTAGAGCGATGAGAATAAAGAACATCCATGGCTAGCACGCGTCAAAAACAATTCGTTCAACGCGAAATGCGTAAGATGTAAGTTAACAGTTAACAGGAATTCTTTGTGAGTATAAAGACTGACAAGGAACTATTTACTAAAGCAAATGAAATAGGTAAATTCGATTTTGTTAGGAATTAGCCTCATGGTGGAATGATATATGCAAATGTTTAATGTGTTTAAACAGGGCCTGTGGTTATTTACATTGAAAGTTATTAATACAGTATTTTAGACCAAACTTAACGTAAGTTTTCTGGAGTCTACGTTATATATATCCTATTCCCAATATAATAACAGCTGACCATCGTTAAAAGTTGGCGAACAGTTGGCAGTGGCATATATTTGAGCAACTGCCAACACATCTTTAATGGCAAACCAGCAGTCAACGAATGCGAGAGTTATTGAAAGTTTCAGCTCCTGGACTTAAATGACAGCTGAAAATTGCTTGAAATTAAATGAAAAGCTTTGACCCTCGTTTTAGTACAGTAATATTTTTTTTGTGAGGTAATTGACACCTCAATGTTGAAAATTGCGGCTTATGCACTAGCGACCACTTTTCAAATGTAACACAAATATCACATTTACTTGAATGGGTTTCTACATCTTATTCTGTCTCTCCTTTTGTTTGATTTTAATTTTGTGTATTACGTCACGTTGCGTCTTGCGGAGTAAATAATAATTTCAGATGTATATCACTGAGACAATTTTCAACAATGTAGCAATACAAGTTTGACTTTAAATCATACTCTGTAATACTGCCTAAGGAGAGATGAATAATAACATGAAGTTAATCCTGTGGTGGGATTTTCTATCTGTGCGAATTATACAGCATTTATTATTTGCATTCTCTGGTCTGACTACCTAAAGAAATGGTAAATTAATTTGTAACTGTTCACTATTCTTTGCTATATCACTTGATTTTGATTATTAAAACATTTGTAACTTGCCCTTAAATCGGGTATATGTATAAAACATAATTAAATTTTATTGCCTTAGCCTCAGCGACCAGTGAACTGTCTGTGGCAGTCTCTTTCTCTGCCGCCCGATGCGATCACTTTTACATTTTTGCCTTTACCTTTCACAAAGAAATAAAAAATGTAGATGAAGTTAAGTACAATTTATCATGATTTCATAGATATTCATCCAGGAGACATTACAGACTGAATGGTCGTTCCTCAGGTTCATCTTGTCTATGGGATTTTATTCCTTTTTTATGCGGCTCAATTGTCAAATATGAAAAGAGAAACAAATATTAACTTGTTTATAAAGACTCGAAAACCGGTAAATATCAATTTTTGGAAAAAGTAATTAAGTCTCAAAAAATGTAGTTTTGCTTCAACTGCAGTATTGGAGTGTACTAAATTTTACGCCTGTTAAAAGGAAATTCTTGTAAGTTTGTTAAAACTGCGATTAACCTCGTGAGTTAACTTCTTATGTCACCAATAATGAAGTGGTAGATAATGTCGTTAGAAAAGGAGTGACATGCCACTTCAGGAGGGAAGGGCTGTGACAATGTATTCCAAACACATTTTAACAAAAGAGTAAGAGCGGCAAATAGCCCTACTACCTAAACCAATAAATATCATTTAACTTAAAATAGGCCTCTTATTATTTCTTAATATACATTTTTTACCCTGAACTCCAAAACAGTTACCAAAAACTACTTTAAGCAACACCAAATTTTACCAGTTTGTCGGCAGAGGACCCCAACTCTCGTTTTGTTAAGCCATATTCTATTCTTCCCCCAAACCCCTTAACCCCACCCCCCAATTAGCCCCGCCCCTTGACCGATTTCTACAATCGCCGCTGGTTCAAAGTAAACTCCAAGACAAATAAAATGACGCTCAACGAAGGAATTATCCGAATGGGACGGCAATTGGTAGATGTTACATACACATACAGTCTGACAAATGATTAAAATTTCAGAACTGGATGATTTATTCAAGAAAAAGAGCTTCACAATTTGAGCAAGTCACTAAGGCGTTGGTCAAACAGTTACTCGGCTTGACACTGATTGATAGAGTTGTTGAATGTCCTCCTAAGGGATATCGTGCCAAATTCTTTCCAATTGGAGTGTTAGATCGTCAAAATCCCGAACGGACTGGAGGACCCTACCCATAATGCTCCAAACATTCTCGATTGGAGAGAGATCTGGTGACATTACTGGCCAACGAAGGGTTTGGCGAGCATATAGACAAACAATAGAAACTCTCGCCATGTAAGGGCGGAAATTATCTTCCTGAAACGTAAGCCCATGATGGATTGCCATGAAGGGCAACAAAACGGGGCGTAAAATATCGTCGACGTACTGCTGCGCTCTAAGGATGCCACGGATGACAGCCAGTTGGGTCTTGCTATGGAATGAAATGGAGCCCCAGACCATCACTCCTGGTTGACGGGCCGTATGGCGAGTGACAGTCAGCTTGGTATCCCATCATTATCTGGAGTGTCTCCAGACACGTCTCCGTCGGTCATCGTGGCCTGGAATCTCATTTACCGGAGTAGAACTGTCTTCAGTGATGAGTCCCGGCCGGCCGCGGTGGTCTAGCGGTTCTGGCGCTGCAGTCCGGAACCGCGTGACTGCTGCGGTCGCAGGTTCGAATCCTGCCTCGGGCATGGGTGTGTGTGGTGTCCTTAGGTTAGTTAGGTTTAAGTAGTTCTAAGTTCTAGGGGACTTATGACCTAAGATGTTGAGTCCCATAGTGCTCAGAGCCATTTGAACCATTTTTTTTTTTTATGAGTCCCGATTTGAATTAAGCCCCGCTGACCAGCGAAGACGTGTCTGGAGACGCCCCAGACACTGGCGGTGTACCAACCTATCGCCCGCCATACAACCAGGAGTGATGGTCTGGGACGCCATTTCATTCCACAAAAGGGCTCCTTCGGTTGTCAACCGCCTGCACCCTTATAGCACAGTGGTACGTCGACTACATTCTACGCCCCGTTTTGTTGCCCTTCATGGCAAGTCATCCTGGGCTTACCCTTGAGCAAGACAATGTCCTTCCACACACAGCGAGAGTTCCTGCTGTTTGTCTTCCTGATTGCCAAACACTACCTTGGCAAACACAAGGTCGCCAGATCTCTCCACAATTGAGAACTTTTTGGAGCATTAGGGGCAGGGCCCTATAATCAGTTCGAGATTCGATGGTCTGACGCGTCTCTTGAACAAAATTTGGCATGATATCTCTTACGAGGACATCTAATAACTCTGTCAATCAATGCCAAGCCGAATAACTACTTGCATAAGTGCCAGAGGTGGACCAACGCGTTATTAATTTCATCAATTTGTGAAGCTCTTTCTCTTGAATAAATCGCACAATTTTTCTGAAATTTTAATTATTCGTTTTTCTGTACAAGTAGGTCACATCTATCAATCAATCTACCAATTTCTGTCCCATTCGGAAAATTCCTTCATGATGCGTCGTTTCTTTCCTCTCTCTCTCTCTCTCTTTCTTTCTTTCTTTTTTTTTTCCTTAGAGTGTTTTCATTCCACGCATTGGCAAGCACTGGGATATCTCGCTCTGTTTGGCTGGAAGAGCGCACCTAAAATGAACATGTTTTTCTATTTAAAGCTCTGATAAAATGATAATAACGTTTCAATGCGAGATTCCTAAAGCTATAGCTGTCATAATTTGATTTTGGAAGATACGATAGAAGGAATAGTTCCTAGGTTTCAATAAAGCTGCGAATCACTTTATTAATGTCACACAATCGTCACTGGATTTCTCTGCAATTTCAAAATATTGTAAACAGTCCTAGGTTCGAGTCCCGATCCAGCAGTCAATTTTAAACTGCCGGGAAGTTTCTACTGTACACCATATTCTGTGACACTGTTTACGCTACTACACCCCACATTAAATTAAACATTGGAGCAGAACATACGACCGCATCTGGCGGTCAGCACTACTGATGTAATCTACACCAAATTTTCTCTACACTTGCTCCGAGATCAATAAATTCCGATCCCGGCGACTCCGAGAATCAGCATTCCACACTGGTGCGCAAAATTTGAATCATACAAAGAAGGCACTGCTACATTGTACTACAGAAGGTAACTGAAAGAAATACACAATGAGACGGACATGGATAATACTTTTATCGAAAAATATTAAGTACACTGAAGTCACAGCGATTTATGGTGGCCTTCTTGACGGTTAATAATAGCGGGGCATGGTTCTTAATATAGTGTGTGATCACCATGAACGACTATGCATGTCGTGCAACGTGCTTCCACGCTACTGCAAGGTTGGTAAGGAGTTCTTGTGGCAGACGTTCCATTCCTCTATCAGCGCCGTTGACAACTGGTGGATGGTCTATGATGCATGGGGACATGCTGCAATACTTGTCCCTACAGTAACGTATCCCACACGTGCTCGGTGGGATTTCAGTCGGGGCAACGGGCAGACCAGTCCATTCGCTGAATATCCTCTCATTCCAAGAGCTCCTATACGTGCACTATTCAACGTGGTCGCGCATTGTCATACATACGAGGGTGAGTCAAATAGAAACCTTAAATTTGTAATAACAAATCGAAATTTCGCGCTGTTATCCTGTAAGTTGGTAAGCGTGCTACAAACAGCGTGCAGAATGGCCTGTAGGTGACAACATAGTGCAGATGCACACATACCGTCGCAGTATCCGTATAAAAATGGCCGCCCCACTTGCGACTTGCACCAGGGAAGAACAGCGTTCTGTTATTCTGTTTTTGCGTAGTGAAGGTGTGAAACCTATTGAAATTAATCGACGAATGAAAGTTCGGTACGGTGATGCATGTTTGTAACAGCAGCAAGTTTACGAATGGAGTAGGGTGTTCGCAAATGGTGTGACTTCAGTGGAAGATGCTCCTCGTCCAGGTCAGGTACAACGAGTTGTGACTCCACAGAATATTGCAGCAGTTGAAGCCATAGTGAAGGAAAACCGCCGAGTGACACTGAATGACATTGCAGCATGTTTACAGATTAGTCATAGGTCAGCACACCACATTGTGCATGATGTGCCCCAGTTTCACAAAGTGTCTGCAAGATGGGTGCCACGGCAGCTGACTCCTGAAATGAGAGAACGACGTGTAACTGCTTGTGAAGAACTTCTTCGGTGCTTTGAACGAGAAGGTGATGGCTTCCTTGCAAGAGTCGTTACTGGGGACGAAACCTGGGTTCACTTCCACCAACCGGAAACGAAGAGAGCGAGCGAGGAATGGCGCCATTCCTCATCACCAAAACCAAAGAAGTTTCGAACAGAACCCTCAGCAGGGAAGGTTATGCTGACTCTCTTTTGGGACGAAAAAGGCGTCATTTTGGAGCATTACATGCCTAGAGGGACCACTGTCACCAGTGCAACATACACAAATCTCCTGAAAAATCATCTGCGGCCTGTAATCAAATCAAAGCGACATGGATTGCTGTCAGCAGGTGTCCTTTTGCAACAGGACAATGCAATGCCCCACACTGCCCGTACAACAGTTGCAGCAATAACAGACCTGCATTTTGAGTGTCTTCCTCATCTTCCACACTCACCAGACCTTGCCCCATGTGATTTCCATATGTTTGGACCCCAAATGTGATTTCCATATGTTTGGACCACTCAAAGACGTAATGGGAGGTAAGAAGTTCCGGTCTGATGTAGAGGTACGCCACGCGGTGCATGAGTGGTTTGCGCGGACTACCAAAAGAATTTTTTTCTAAAGGAATGTATGCACTTTGTAAGCGCTGGAGGACTTGCATTGAGCGTGGGGGAGATTATGTTGAAAAGTGATACAACTTTGTAGCACTTCTGCACATAAATAATATTTAAAAAAATATATATAGGGTATTCATTTGACTGCCGGCTGGAGTGGCCGAGCGGTTAAAGGCGCTACAGTCTGGAACCGCACGACCGCTACGGTCGCAGGTTCGAATCCTGCCTCGGGCATGGATGTGTGTGATGTCCTTAGGTTCGTTTGGTTTAAGTACTTCTAAGTTCTAGGGGACTTACGACCACAGCAGTTGAGTCCCATAGTGCTCAGAGCCATTTGAACCATTTTTATTCATTTGACTCACCCTCGTAAAAATGAAGTCAGGGGCGAATGCATCCCTGAAAAGACGAGCCTGAGGAGGGGTACAGGGTCACAACAGCGTTGACCGGTGAGTTTACTGTGTTCAAAGATCTAGAGGTCAGCAAGCACATGCAACGCTGTATCTCCCCAAACCATAACGCTTGGACCACAGAACGATATCTTCGGCAATGTTCCTAGGCGTATTACTCGTCTCCACCTGTCTCCATGTGAAAGTCCACAATCATTTCCCAAGTGGAGCCTGCCGTCATCCGACACGAACACGCTGATTCAGTCCCTGTGCTCTTGGTACCATTGCAAATGGTGTCGCTGATGAGCGTGTGTCAACAGAACACAACGTGAAACGTCCCCTTGGAAAAATTATGAATGACTGTGCTGGTAAACCTCTTACGTTATTTGATTTTCAAACAGCTGAGCAAAACTGGACGTACTCAGATAGTTCTCTCTTTACTTATTCTGATCATCACTAAACTGACATACAATATTTTTTTAGCACAACGCAGTTTGACTTTCAATATTCCCTACAAAAGAATGGCCCTGACCAACAACAACCTATACCTTTTATGAATCACTTACCTCACAAAAATCTTCGTTACTCGAACTACTGCAGCACAGCGAGCGCCAATACTGCCAACTAAATAAAAGATTCTAACTACTGTGGGACAACGGTTGGCATGTATTTCTTGATGCAATAATTTACCAACAACCGTATTGTTGGTAAATTATTGCATCAAGAAATCAAAATATTGTCTCCGGGCCATATTGTAATGAAGAACAGGAATGCAGGCCCACTGAACTGCTCGCTGATTGTCCTGATTGTCTTTTTCCCGTTCCTTCAACTGGCTCGTGTTGCACTATAGCCACTCGGACCTCACGCCATATGATGTTTATCTTCTATACACGATTGGGCGACCTCTGGCAACATGTTCCGGGACTTTCACTTCTTTCCACCGATTTGTCGGTGCAACTTTTGCATAATAGTGTATGTTCATTCTACATTCTCTTCCCATACAACCAGCGCGACTGTAAATACAATATATTAACACAATGTCACTGTAGAGCTCGCGGCCGGAGTGGCCGTGCGGTTCTGGGCGCTACAGTCTGGAGCCGCGTGACCGCTACGGTCGCAGGTTCGAATCCTGCCTCGGGCATGGATGTGTGTGATGTCCTTAGGTTAGTTAGGTTTAAGTAGTTCTAAGTTCTAGGGGACTGATGACCACAGCAGTTAAGTCCCATAGTGCTCAGAGCCATTTGAAACATTTTGTAGAGCTCGTTTCATGATACCGAGTGACTCGGCGCAGTGGCTAAAGCGCTGGCCGCTTATTTCTGGGGACTGCAGTTCAAATCTCTGTCTGGCAATCCCATTTTCTGTTTCCGCTAAAGTGAACCGAACACACAAAAAACCTGGTACACTTATCTAATATTGTGCAGTGATCCCGCTAGCACGCAGAAGTGCCACAACACGACATGACATGCACTCGACTAATGTCTGAAGTAATGCCGGAGGCAGCTGACACCATGAATCTTACAGGGCTGTCCATAAATCCGTAAGAGTACGAGGGGCTGGAGAGCTCTTCTAAACAGCACGTTGCAAGGCATCCCAGATATGCTCAATAATGTTCATGTCTGGGGAGTTTGGTGGCCAACAGAAGTGTTTAAACTCGGAAGAGTGTTTCTGCAGCCACGCTATAGCTATTCTGGATGTGTGGGGTGTCGGATTGTTCTGTTGGAATTGCCCAAGCCTGTCGGAATGGACAATGGACATGAATGGATGCAGATGATCAGACGGAATGCTTACATACGTGTCACCTGTCAGACTCGTATCTAGACGTATCAGGGGCCCCGTATCATTCCAACTGCACACGCTCCACATCATTACAGAGCCTCCACCAGCTTCAACATTCCCCTGCTGACACGCAGGGTCCATGGATTCATGAGGTTGTCTCCATACCTGTACACGGCCATCCGCTCGATACAATTTGAAACGAGACCCGTCCGACCAGGCAACATCTTTCCGTCGGTGTTGAAGGGTCCAGGCGAGGCGAAAAGCTTTGTGTCGTGCAGTCATCAAGGTTACACGAGTGGGCCTTCGGCTCCGAAAGCCCATATCGATGATGTTTCGTTGAACTGTTCGTACGCTGACACTTGTTGATGGCCCACCATTGAAATCCGCAGAAATTTGCGGAAGTGTTACACTTCTGCCACGTTGAACGAGTCTCTTAAATCGTCTTTCTTGCAGAATGTTTTTCCGTCCGCAGCGTTGTCGGAGATTTGATGTTTTACCGGATTTCTGATATTCACGGTACACTCGTGAAATGATCGTACAGGAAAATCCCCACTTCATCGCTACCTCGGAGATGCTGTGTCCCATCGCTCGTGCGCCGACTATAACACCACGGTCAGACTCACTTAAATCTTGATAACCTGCCATTGCAGCAGCAGCAATCGATCTAACAAGTGCACCAGACACTTGTTGTTTATATAGGCGTTGCCCACTGCAGCGCCGTATTCTGCCTGTTTACGTATCTATGTATTCGAATACGCACGCCTATAGCAATTTCTTTGGCACTTCAGCGTAGTTCAGGTGAAAGACGATGTGGTCCCTCAGCAACAATGTATTTCCCTCTATCCTCGTCCGTTTCGAACTTGTGCTCCTTTATTTCTTACAATTCGTAGATGTATGGAATAATTATTGAGTGTTTTAAGTGACATCTTCCTAACAGATATGATGACGTCGAAGTACAAAGTATTTACTCCACATACGCTACCTTGAACTGCAAAAATAGCGTTCCCATCTTTTTTTTTTTAGTCTTTTGAAATACAGTGAAATTATCTGTACAATGATTTCTACGACTGATTTGGAAAAAAATATAGAAATGTTACCTTACAACCCTTATAGGCAAAATATATTTGTTGGTTTTAGATGGACTGAAGAAATTTCTTCAAGATGGCACGATGTGGATGAAGTGTATAACGGCTTATGGTGCACAGAATGGCAAAATGAACCTTTGGTTGACATAAGGGTTTTCAACAGGAAAAACCAAGAGCGAATCGTTGTGACATAAAAACACACAGTTCTGGAAAGTCTAATGGCACCAATAACGTTAAGGTCGCCATATTTGACTATAGTCTGAAACAAACTTATCTCTTTTATGGATTCTGTATGGTAACAGCTCCCATTTCACATAACGACGTTAACACAATCTAGATAATATTGGATCTTAGTAATTCAATGTTCTGTAATTCTTATTATGAATTTTTTCTTGTTTATTAATTTTATTGTGTGGTCCTAATACGAAATGTGTTGTTCCCAACAGAAAAGATGTATCATCCATTGTAGCCATTGATTCATGTTGCGTCTAGTGTTACTTTCATTTGGTTTGGAGCTGTGTGCCTGCCTGAGTGAACAGAAATGAAAGTCAGAACCGACTAGGTTAAAACAAGCCTCTCTGTGACAAGACTGGCAGTACTGCCATGTCCATGTGCTAGCATACAACGCGTTTACAAGCAACGTCAAGTGCGTAGGCGAATAAGCACAGCAGCGTGTGAGGGAGGAATGGAGCGAAGGTGGAAAGAAAGCATTTATTACCAACTAAAGTTACCAACTACAAGTTACGTTAATCGGCTCTTTCCTCCACAGTACATTTCAGTTCTACACTGAAGCGCAAAAGAAACGTATAGGCATGGGTACTCAAATACAGAGATGTGTAAACAGGCAGAAAACGGCGCTGCGGTCGGCAACGCTATAAAAGACAAGAAGTGTCTGATGCAGATGTTGGATCGGTTACTGCTGCTACAATGGCAGGTTATCAACATTTAAGTGAGTTTGACCGTGGTGTTACAGTCGGTACACGAGCGATGGGACACAGCATCTCCGAGGTAGCGATGAAGTGAGGATTTTCCCGTACGACCAATTCACGAGTGTACCATGAATATCAGGAATCCGGTAAAACATGAAATCCCCGACATCACTGGGGCCGGAAAAAGATCCTGCCAGAACGGGACCAACGACGACTGAAGAGAATCGTTCAACTTGATAGAAGTGCAACCCTTCCGAAAATTGCTGTAGATTTCAGTGCTGGACCATCAACAAGTGACAACGTGCGAACAATTCAACGAAATTTTATTGATATGGGCATTCGGAGCCAAAAGCCCACTCATGTACCCTTGTTTGACTGCACGATACAAAGCTTTACGCCTCTCCTGGGCCCGTCAACACCGACATTGGACTGTTGATGACTGGAAACATGTTGCCTGGTATGAGACAAGTCGCGTTTCAAATTGTATCGAGAGGATGAGTGTACGGGTATGGAGACAACTTCATGAATTCATGGACCCTGCATGTCAGCAGGGGACTGTTGAAGCTGGTGTAGGCTCTGTAATGGTATGGGTCGTGTGCAGTTGGAGTGATATGGGACTCCCGATACGTCTAGAATACGTCTCTTACAGGTGACACGTACGTAAACATCCTGTCTGATCACCTTCAGCCATTCATGTCAATTGTATATTCCGACGGACTTGGACAATTCCAACAGGACAGTCCGACACCCCACATGTTCATAATTGCTACGGAGTGGCTCCAGGGATACTCTTCTGAGTTTAAATACTTCCGCTGGCCACCAAACTCCCCAGACATGAACATTATTGAGCATATCTGGGATACCTTGCAACTTACTGTTCAGAAGAGCTCTCCAGCCCCTCGTACTCTTACGGATCTATGGACAGCCCTCCATTATTCATGGTGTCAATTTCCTCCAGCACTTTCAAACATTAGTCGAGTCCAAATCACGTCGTGTTTCGTGTTTTGGCACTTCTGCGTGCTAGCAGGGGCCCAACACAGTATTAGGCAAGTTTACCAGTTTCTTTGGCTCTTCAGTGTATAATACATCCATACAGAAAGAATACTTTTCAATTACGGGTTTATAAATTGCAGCCCCAAACCTGGAGATATCAGTTTCCTCTTAGAACTGTTACCTGCCCCTGCAACGCTATTGCTATCTTCAGAATGGTCTTCATATTAATCTGACTCAATCAAAGTTTATTTTCTAGATACAAAAGAGCATCGAACCACCTGGTGGATCAACAAGGCAATCCATGTTTTAAGAACCTACTGGCTTACCAGTTTTTGGATCCAACAAAGGACATTTTACCATGTTATTTTTGGCTCCAAACCCGGACATGTCTCTGAAATTACTTAAAAGTATTAACACTTACTGAAACATTAAACTTTATTTATTGAGTTGTATTTTTCAGCAGATGTGACATTTTATTCCTAAAATTCACAACAAAAATTCCTGAAATGGTATTAATATTTACCAGATGTTTAACAGTAAATAAAGTCTACCCCTTTCTTCTGATCAGATGTTCCCATAGTTGAAGAAATGTTTCTCAACTAGAGTAGACGTTCCATCCAGAGACATCGTAAACTCAGCCATTTTAGAAATATTGCAGCATGAAATATCAGTTTTTTGAGATACCATAAAAACTGCTTCCCTCTTCTTCTCATCAGTGTCCGATACTTTTCCAAAACTTAAACGACAATCAACTGCTCATTACTGCCACTCCTATGTTTAGCTGATTTTCCATGGACTTTAATATCATCGTTTTCTTTACGTGCAGCAGAGAATTCTCTGGTACAGAGTATGCAATAAATACATTCAGTCTTACTTTCATAATACAATTTCAAAAACTCGTATTCCCGTCGCAGGTTAAATTTATACACACACTTTCTTTTGTCCAGTGCTAAAACGAATAGATATCAAATGACTAAAAAAACGTGTAGACGAGCTACTTCACACGTGAATACAACATAAACACGTTGCTACTGTTGTGTTGCCATATGACTGACAGTTACGTGAAAAGTTGTGGTGTTACTGGTAGGCACACTTCCCCATCGACGTCAGCACTTGCCCCATGGTCCACAGAGAGAGGCACGGCGGTAAAGGTACCTTGCCTGCGAACGCCCAGGAAAACACGATGTTCATAAAGTCTACACGGCTCTAACTAAAGAACGTGATCTCTTAGTACTATGAAAATTATACGACTATATGAGTGTTTCTTCCTGAATATTTTGATATAGAATTAAAAACATTAGTTCTCACGCTGATGTTATTACAATACTTTGTGTGAAGATGAATAAGTAACGTTTTGATAAGCAGGTCCATACGTGAAATCTGTGAACTGAATAACAATCTCACTTTGGTGTTGAAACTTTGAGTACACATTAACAACATGTCTGTCTAAAAAGTAGACTACAATCACGTCATGATAGCCACAAGTTTTTGTTCTAGAAATCTAATAACAAAAAGTAAGGTTTCTTTTAATTACTAACCAGTATGTATTTTCCTTCCTGTTGGTAGTACGTTAGTGGCTGTAGTCTACTTTCCTCCAAGTACTACCCTGAAACACAGCAAATATTTTAGACCTCCAACTCAAATAGCTGTTTGTGCATAAAATAAACATGTCAGAAAATATAAATCTCGGGAAATTGAATTCAGAGTTATATTTGATCTGTGGCTCACACCCATTGTTCCTAATACACTCCAATTGCATAATATTTCTGGTGTACACGTTCTTCATCTTCTCTCTTTCTTTTCTTATTTTTCTTTGTTATTTCGGCGTCTTTAATTGCCTCAGGTACCCAATTTTCAACTTCGGCCACTCTAATGGAATCAATTGCCAACAGCGATAGTCTCATATTAAACCCACGACATAAGTATCTAGCAACTCTAGAACTTCACACCTGCCAACCGCCCCACATTAAAAGAAATACAGGTACAATAACTTTCGACAATGACAAAATAACAGCCACTCAAACTGCAGGAAAATTTATAGGGCAAGCAAAGCTAGAAAACCAAATACATGCAAGGCCAACATAACAGCATTGCAAAGCCTATCTTCCAACAGGACTGTCAAACTGAATAGCAATCGTATAGTATATATGTTTCTCGAACAAGAGTCTGACATTTGAAACTGCAGAATCATGTTGTGAACACACAGCGAGAGATATTTAAACTGATTTTTAAACAACTTTCTGATGTCCAGTTCATTAATTTTAAGCACTGTTTTGTTCAAAACATTCTAAACATTGATTTAAGGTGAAAAACAAAAAATCAATTTTTGAAGCGATTTCACAGTCAATTTACCTTAAAAGGATGTTTAAAAAGGCGATGTCGAACATATAGATCCAAAACTTAAAACAAAAATCCTTGGCAGTCATAAAATTCTCAAACCCCGAACATTACTGCAACTCTGGATACTACCCCAAACAGCACTGAAAAACAAGGATCTTCCCAGCTAACCTCTGTCGTATAGTAAGTTTTAACAACGTGTACATTAAAGCTTCTTCTCTACACGTTTCGATAAAACTACTTCTGCTGAGGAACCATTAAACCTTTTAAGGAAAATGTTTATGTCGTCTTTGTTAAAGTTGTCCTGGATGGAGTTGCTCGAAGAACAAACTGTCATCGTGCTTAATGCAACTGCTGTGTACCCGAAGCACCTGACATAAAAATCGGCTGCAGTTGTGTAATATTATTCCGATGTTTGACAGTCTAGGCGGGGTAGAGGTTGATTATACTGATTCGGAAGAAAACTCATCGGGGACCTTATAGTGAAGTGAAATTATAAGAGTTTACAAAAGACAAGGTAATAAGGGGAAAAAGATCAATATCATATGCACTTGATAAAGGGCATTCGTCGCTTAAAGAAGATGATAACAGCATTAACAAATCATTATCAAAATATGTCATTTAAGAAATTTTCTTCTATTGAAATAAGGCGCGATCTACTTGATCGATTTATTAGTGAATAACAGACTTATTAGTGAAGAAATCTGTTATCGTAATAAGATCAACAATGCTGCAACATCTTTCACCAGCTTGGAATCATGTTGAGAACGAGCAAGATCAGAACCACATTTGGTGGGTGCGTCATCGATATCCAGGTCAAAATCGCACGGAGAGAGGCAGAAAAGTGTAAGAAAGACTTGCTTCAGACACCTAGATCTCAATGTTTTCTGGCTGTAGTAAGTTACGTAATTTAGTTTGTTCTGTAGAGTAACACAGCACATTATTGTATGACATTTTTACTTTTCTCACTATTATTAGAGACAGTGGGATGTAGGGTTTGAAGACAAATCATCTGTTATTTTGTCCAAGATGCTCCTTATCTCAGATATAGGGCATTCTCAGATGTCGTTATCACTTTCATTATATAGCCCCCCTCAGGCTGCATAAAATGCTAGCCCATTATCAAATGGTCAATTAGTTATCACATCAGAAGTCGTTCTGTGAAAAGTAATTGGCAATTTGATAACGGCCTAGAGGCCAAAATCGTTCGTGAAAAAAATACATTTTTATGTAACAAGAGATGTTATTTAATCGAATTCATCCGTTCTTCGTATATTTGCATAGCAAACACATCTAGTTCAACAGTAGTTCAGGTTTTGATTGCGAAACCCCTTTTATACACAATCCTACATTTAAGTTGCTGAAGTCCCATCAAGACATTTATCTTCATACCAATGCTTTGAATAAAGCTCGCTTCTTGCATTCTTCAACCAAGTTAATTATCCAGTAAATATCTCAGTATGGTCATACATCAGTTCAAAACAAGCATTCATCAGAGAACTATGCTGGCAACGTGTCTGAGAGAAATCATTGGCAGAAAGAACATATTGAAACATCTGTGCTGTCAAATATGCATTGCAAGCCAGCTGAGCTGTACGTTTCACTGACAGGGACTTCAAATCACTCACCACTGCAATCCATCTTTGTAATCCGTTGCATGTTCCTTTGATTAGAATTTGACTTGCTGGTGACACAGTCATGAAATATTTTCCACGATTTACTAGTACACTATACGGACTTCACGTGAATGAATTCTGCGATCTACTTCGTCATTGCTATGTCAAGTGTGATTCACCGAAAGAGAATGTTAACATTTCTTACACCCGGTCGAATCATATCTCATCGTCTCATTGTCAGCTTATCTCCATTACGTTTGCAGCTATTGCTCATCGACCTTTCTCGGTCACACAACGAATTATTGCTCTTACGTGCTGATACGGGGGACTGATACTTCTATCACACCGCCGTAAACCAAAGCAACCGTGTGACTCAAGAGTAACGCCAGATCTGTCGCCTTCCCGTGACGAAATAACTATCATTTCCTTTCGTGACTTCCTATCTATCCACGTGAACGCCTATTTGTTTTTCTTTCGTCACTGGGAAAAAGGAATTTCATTTTCGCAGCTAGACGTAAGTTAAATAAAAGATGTCGGAGGCTCCAGTTTCGCAAGAAAATTCCTCCATTAACCCATTCCTGTCCCAGAACACTGTTAATCCTCTGAAAGGACGACATAAAACACGAGAAAGTTCATCTTTTGAAATTTCCTTCGATACTTGCTCGTGTCAATCGCTTACACACAGAATTGTTGTGGGTGCTCAAGCTGTATTTTTATCAAATTGTAGACTGGTTAGGACATACTATGGTGTACCGAGAAAATCGACCATATTTAGATGACTTTTACTGAACTTGTGAAATGATAAAACGACCGTATCAGTTCTAGACCGAGGGGCTTATTTTCTTCGAAGAAATGTTGATGGTTTCATTACTTGCTTAATAACTGTAATTTTATTTTTTAAAGCAGTTATGTTCACACAACTGAAAATAGCGAATCTGAAGCTGGTAAGATGTTGGATCCGTAGTTGCCTATGATCTATATACATAAACAATGTTCTGACTGACTCATCAGCGCCCTGCCCAAATTGCTATGGACAGAAAACTGAAATTTGGGGAGGGTATTGATCTTACACTGTAGGCGTCGTTTAAAAAGTACTTTTCGAAATCCACCCCTAAGGGTGTGAAATAGGTGACGAAAAGTTTTTTTTAAATATGTCGCTATTTAAGCAGTTTTGAAGCTAGAACTACGAAAACTGGTATTTAGTTTGTCGATCAGAAATAAAAACACCTGTTTCGGCATATTTTGAGATTCAACCTCTAAGAGAGTGAAATAGGGCCCGACTGATTCACTGACTCATCATCGCCCATCCCAAAGCGCTAACGGTGGAAACTTGAAGAGGATGCGAATCTTATAGTTCAGGCATCGTTTAAGAAAGGATTGTTCGAAATTCCACTCCAAAGGCGGTAAAGTATAGGACGACAATTTTTTTTGAAAATACGTCGTTATTAAAACAATTTTAAAGCTTGAACTACGAAAATTGTATTCTGTCAGCAACAGAGAAAAAATTACGTGTTCAACGTATTTTGAAATTCAACTACGAACGGGATAAAATAGCGGGTGAAAGTTTTTCTGAAATCATTATTGAAGAACTACTAAAGGGCTTTTAAAGCGAAATCTATGAAAACTGGTAATTGACTTCTCGATTAGAAATTAAAAAATACGTGTTTCGGCGCTTTTTTTAAATTCGAGCCCCAAGAGAGTGAAAGAGGGGAAGAAAAGTTCTGTGAAATTATTTCATTATGAAACAATTTTTAAAGCTAAATCCACAAAAAATTGTCTTTGGGTTCTCAGTTAGAAATAAAAGAAAGACATGTTTCGCTGTTTTAGGAAATTAAAACAGCCTGGGAAGGAAGGTTTTTGTGGAAATATTCCATTATGAAAGCAATTTTGAAGCTAAATCTACGAAAATTTGTATTTGGTTTCTCAATTAGAAATAAAACAAATAAGGATGAAAAATTAAAAAAAATCGTTACAGTAAAACATTTTTAAAGTTAAATCTGAAACTTCTCTGTAAGATATAAAGAAATATGTGTTATAGAATGAAAGTTTCTATGGAAATACCACCACAAGAATGCAAAAGGCATGATTAACAAAAACCTTGGATTCCAGCTACCAGAATAGCGTTTTGGTCAGAAGTACATTCCGAAAAGGCCATGCTTTTATGGCCTCAATTTGCGTGAAAAGTTTAGAAGGTGTTGCAATTTATGAACAACATAAAAATTCGGTTAAAGGAAAAAAAAAAAATCTGCACAGATCAGTCCGGAACCGCACGCCTGATACGGTCGCAGGTTCGAATTCTGCCTGGGGCATGGATGTGTGTGATGTCCTTAGGCTAGTTAGGCTTAAGTAGTTCTAAGTCTAGGGGACAGATGATCTCAGATGTTAAGTTCCATAGTGCGTAGAGCCATCTGAACAGACCATACAGTCTACGCGAGCGAAGCAGCGGGCGCTAAGCTCGTTCCGTGGCACCCATAATATTTGATGCAAATACAGAATATCTGTTGCCTCAACATATCAAAGATTAAATTTCTTTAAGTCAATCTCTTAGCTGGTTAAGTAGGAGGTCAATAATCCAGAACTATTAGGTCTACGGCATAGTCTACACTAGGATATAGCACGATACTTAACGCATCTTTTAACAATACAAAAGTCTTTGACCATGACTGTGAAGAATGACAAATAATAATCAGTAAAAGCATTGTTTGAATAAATCGTCTGTTTCCAGGCAGTGCAACAGTCACTAAATTATCCTGATTGGAAACAACATGCTTATGTTATATAATCTAGAATGATCCTTATAACAAACCAGAACGAAAAACAGGGTGTTTCAAAATGAATATACGGGTTTTACGACTTCGTAGCATTTATTACATTCACTTTACAGTAATAAAAAATACATCAACTGAAAGAGCAACTCTGTTTTCATTGTATACCCGTCCGCAAAAGAAAGAATATGGAAAGACCAGGAGTGGCTGAAAAACGTGTTGATTGAAGTCAGAGGCTTCACGCAAAATAATTTCGGAACGCTAGTCGCGAATTAGCAATTCCAGTGACGTCTGCGTGGAGCCTTTTAAGGAGGAGCTTACAACTACATCATTATAGTATCTAAAGCCTATGGACTACAGTTTACGTGCGAACTTTGCAAACGAAATGTTGGTGCACGACGACGAACATTTTCCAGATTTTGTCGTCTTCAGTGATGAGTCGACATTTCATTTAAGTGGAAAGCTGAATAGACATAATGTGCCCACCTTGGGTTGGGCATATCCTCATGAGATGGTACAATTGCAGCAAGACATCCCTACATTGAAAATTTTTGTGCCGTATCCCGGCGGAAAGTTTATGGACCTCAGTACGCAACTGGTTATACGACTTTGTACCCGACCGCTGAACTGGCCGCAAGTGGCCGGACGACAAAATTTATTTTTCACGATCTCCACGCTCATACACGATCTGACGCCATGCGATATTTACCTTTCGGGGTGGTAAAGGATCATGTGTACGAGTATGTCCCTCCGCTACCAGTTTTGAAGCTAAATCTATGAAAATTTGTAGTTGATTTCTCAATTAGAAATAAATCAAATAAGGATGAAAATTAAAAAAAAATCGTTATATTTAAACATTTTTAAAGTTAAATCTATGAATTTACAAACAGCAGTCTTGCAACAATTACTCCAGACACTGATCAAGATTAGGGAAGAACTCGCCTGAAGACTCGATGTGTGACGAATGGTGCTCCGATTGAACACTTATAAGAAAAGCTGTTTGAGTTGAATGTAATAAACGCTACAAAACCTTAAAAACCGTACATTGATTTTGAAACACACTGTATTTACAGTACGATGAAATATTTCTTCGGAAAACACACTTGCAGAGTAAGAGATGGGCAAAATTGGTTCAGAGTTCCTCCAGATGCGTATATTTGTTTCGTACCTGAGGGATAAAGTGGCATGTAACAGGCTATCTTCAAAAATGGTGGCTCCACTTTGAAACCATCCCATTGTTTGCTACTGATAATCAGCTTATTTCCAGGGACTGTTTACAGATGCTCGGAACATTATCTTTTGTTTATTTATCTTTTTCCTAGAAGCCATTCCATTTTACGTTATTGTAAAACATCGTTCTTCTTTCTGTTTAGCAAAGAGAAATTCAAGTGTAACCGTTAGAAGTTTCATCGTGACCACCTGATTCCGGACCTTACGGTTCTCTGTGAGTTGTGTACAGTGGCGTACACAGACAAGAAATGGAACTGCAAACTAACTGCAGAACGCCATATATAAGTTAGTTATGTCTAGGACTTCTACAATACCACCGTTGAATATCCAAATTTTCTTCAGCGTTCCATCTAATTCTATATTCTTATCGTGTGATATGCAACAACCTGAATATTTAGGAGTTTCTTTATTTTAACAACTATTTTTGTTCTTAGTGTTCGCAGCCTTAAAATTCTGTTGTTTTTGTTTAGTAAATGTAAATTGTAAGGTCATGTACTTGGAATGAAACTTGCACGTTTTTGCAGCTTCTTTGCACAATACGTTATAACGAATACATCATCAGCATAGTTCACGGCATTTATTGAAATATTTTCCCCATAATAACACAGCCAAGATCGCATAAATATTTTCTTAGTTACAAACAATTAGTTTCGACAGACTTTACTGTTATCTTCAGGTCCGTAACACTGTGCATATGCATGGAATGTATCTCATATCACGAGTTACGACGTAATATTTGAAATAGAACTTTTAGTTAGGCATTAAGAGAAACGGAAATAGAACTGTACGTTTACATACCTTCAAAAATTTGTGTGGTAGAACATAATACAAAGGTCTGTCATAAATAAAACATTTAAAATCAAGACGCTCCTTTTGAACATGGCCATGTCCATAGACGTAGCGCTCATAAATGTACTGAACAATATTGATGACATCCTGTTCCTTTGTTTGAATAGTTGATTTACGAGTACATGTTTTTTATCTCCGTTTTTCATCATATAGAGATCTTACGGCTCCTGTGGATTGACTTGTTTTGTTTTTAACAAGAAACACGCTTTCTCTTCTTCAAAACGTTCTGGAGAATGTTATGGACACTTGATTCAGAGATGTTGCTTCGTTGAGATGTGTGACACAAGAAGGTTGACACACTACGGCCGCACGCCCTCGACTTTACACTGCCTGTTCATAACTGCAGGCTGGTTAAACGCACATCTGTAGTTTATAGCTGTTGGTTCAAGCTGCCAACACACATATTGCGTTGAGGTCGCTTGTACAGGAATAATATCAATCCCGGAACTTTTTGGATGAACGTTTTATGTCTGCGGTCGTTCTACTGACCATAAGGCTTTTAGTTTCTGGTTCCTTTCTTTTAGTTATTTGGACGTGAGCTTATGAAATGTGACCTTGTACCTGTATGTCGTCCATATAGTTTGCAGTGGGTCAACAGTGGCTTCCTTGAGGTCTTTTTGGGTGTTGGCTAGCCAACGTACCTAGGTTTTTTCGGGTTCCGTTTACGATCTATAAAAGTTTCTTGATTAATCGTGATTCATCCATGGATACTATACTGTATGTTCACAAAAATTCAGAGGCAATGAAACGTTGCTCGTTCTGGGAATACAAGTCTTCTGAACTTTCGCGCACCAAGATACCGCCTTGGACGTTGGGTTCAAATACTTTCCGCAGTACCTGTCGTTATAAAATGTGCTCATTTATCATGTGGATAAAAGTTATGACGACATTCATGGTTAATAATGATGTCTCAGATGCCCAAAGTGCTTCTGGAAGAACAACTGCTCGGTAGTGGCGTTGTTAAGCTTCTGTGAAACGGTGTTTCTTGTTGTAAATATTCCGGACGATTGTGTAGATTTTATGCAGCTTTTCTGCACGAGTTTTACTGCTCACTTTGTCATACTAGTGTCCCGACAATTTCAGCTCAGTACTTGAAGTTTTTGGCCTAAGTGATTTTACCACATGTCTTTGTGACGAGTTACAGCTCTTTATGTTTACAGTCGATGTTCTTCGTTTTCTCATATGTTATGGAGGCCAGTTTTGTCATGGATCTCATTGAGCTCCTATAGACCACATCCTGGTAAATATAGCTACGTCGTTGGCAAAGGCAAGACATTTGGTACTGATACGTTTACTTTTTGTTCCCATATTAATTCTAGTATTTCTGTTTGCAATATTCTGATGATTTTATTTAGTACCAGATAAAAGGTAACAATAGCTCATAACCTTGCAATACCCCTCTTTTTATTCGTATATCAAACGATTCGAAGATTACACCCATGAATTACCTTCAGAGATTGTGTTTGCTGAAGTCTGTTGGATAAAAATTAATCTCAGGATCTAAGCACCCTAATTGCGTGAAAATGTAATCACATGTCAGTTCTAGTATAATATATTTGTCCAATGAATACCCGTTTCTCATCTGCATTTATTCTTGGTGTAGCAATTTTAATGGCCAGTAGTGTACTTCCAAACTGTCACACTGTGTAGTTGAAATCCTCCAGACTTCTGACTGGTACCACAGATCTACGGAGTACAGCTGTCACCTGTTTGGTTTCTTATCTTTTCGTAAATCATTACGTTAACTATTGTTACGTTGAGCACACCTCTAGCAGACTTTTGTGGATAATGTTGTGTTCTTTTATCGTATAATGACGTTTTGGATTTTATATGCCGCGCGGAGTGGCCGCTTGGTTGGAGGCTCCATGTCACTAATCGTGCGGCCTCTCCCGCTGGAGATTCGAGTCCTCCCTCGGGCATGGATGTGAGTGTTGTCCTTAGCCTTAAGTTACACTCCTGGAAATTGAAATAAGAACACCGTGAATTCATTGTCCCAGGAAGGAGAAACTTTATTGACACATTCCTGGGGTCAGATACATCACATGATCACACTGACAGAACCACAGGCACATAGACACAGGCAACAGAGCATGCACAATGTCGGCACTAGTACAGTGTATATCCACCTTTCGCAGCAATGCAGGCTGCTATTCTCCCATGGAGACGATCGTAGAGATGCTGGATGTAGTCCTGTGGAACGGCTTGCCATGCCATTTCCACCTGGCGCCTCAGTTGGACCAGCGTTCGTGCTGGACGTGCAGACCGCGTGAGACGACGCTTCATCCAGTCCCAAACATGCTCAATGGGGGACAGATCCGGAGATCTTGCTGGCCAGGGTAGTTGACTTACACCTTCTAGAGCACGTTGGGTGGCACGGGATACATGCGGACGTGCATTGTCCTGTTGGAACAGCACGTTCCCTTGCCGGTCTAGGAATGGTAGAACGATGGGTTCGATGACGGTTTGGATGTACCGTGCACTATTCAGTGTCCCCTCGACGATCACCAGTGGTGTACGGCCAGTGTAGGAGATCGCTCCCCACACCATGATGCCGGGTGTTGGCCCTGTGTGCCTCGGTCGTATGCAGTCCTGATTGTGGCGCTCACCTGCACGGCGCCAAACACGCATACGACCATCATTGGCACCAAGGCAGAAGCGACTCTCATCGCTGAAGACGACACGTCTCCATTCGTCCCTCCATTCACGCCTGTCGCGACACCACTGGAGGCGGGCTGCACGATGTTGGGGCGTGAGCGGAAGACGGCCTAACGGTGTGCGGGACCGTAGCCCAGCTTCATGGAGACGGTTGCGAATGGTCGTCGCCGATACCCCAGGAGCAACAGTGTCCCTAATTTGCTGGGAAGTGGCAGTGTGGTCCCCTACGGCACTGCGTAGGATCCTACGGTCTTGGCGTGCATCCGTGCGTCGCTGCGGTCCGGTCCCAGGTCGACGGGCACGTGCACCTTCCGCCGACCACTGGCGACAACATCGATGTACTGTGGAGACTTCACGCCCCACGTGTTGAGCAATTCGGCGGTACGTCCACCCGGCCTCCCGCATGCCCACTATACGCCCTCGCTCAAAGTCCGTCAACTGCACATACGGTTCACGTCCACGCTGTCGCGGCATGCTACCAGTGTTAAAGACTGCGATGGAGCTCCGTATGCCACGGCAAACTGGCTGACACTGACGGCGGCGGTGCACAAATGCTGCGCAGCTAGCGCCATTCGACGGCCAACACCGCGGTTCCTGGTGTGTCCGCTGTGCCGTGCGTGTGATCATTGCTTGTACAGCCCTCTCGCAGTCTCCGGAGCAAGTATGGTGGGACTGACACACCGGTGTCAATGTGTTCTTTTTTCCATTTCCAGGAGTGTAGTTTAAGTAGTGTGTAAGTCTAGGGACCAATGACCTCAGCAGTTTGGTCCCTTAGGAATTCACACACATTTGAACATTTTTGGATTTTCTATCACTCAGAAAAGAAAATGATTTATGTGTTCACCTTATCTGTTTTTGCTTTGTATGTTATGAAGATGGTACACGACTGAAACCGGTATATATTTAGATCCAAATAAAAACCGCGTGCTTCCAAACATGTTCGAAGACATGTGCTCTTCTTTGTGACCCATTCTGGTGTTACTTCTTCTCTACTGACAACACAACACTCCTCGCCTCCTTTTATACTGGTGTGTCCGTCTCTCGTAACATCTAGTGTTCAACTCCGCACTACATAGGCGTGTCTGGATACTTTCGAACACACAGTATGACGGTTTGGAAGTACAGAAGTATAACGAATAAACAGGCGAACAATTATTAAAAATTAGGAACTATACCTATTTACCGTCAAATATACAATATATGCCATACTTAATAGCGAAAAATGACACGGCTGACAGTATAGCATAGTAGAAACAAAAACGTTCCAGTAAACACGTGTGTGCAAACAACCTGTTTCTGAGATAATTATGGAAGTGTGGTTACGAACTGTCCATGACTTCAGTATGAATTACTGTCCTAGTTAGTAAAAATACACTGTCGGAAAAAAAATTGTGTACCCTTTACGAAGTTCCCAATTCACTCAATATTTATCGTTGCAGCAGTTTATACGGAGTATATGAAATGATATTTACAGATCGACAGCACAAGCGATTCTGAGGTTCCACATATCGACCCATGCTGAAACACCAATATTAGTACGCCGTGTAGCCCTCACGTGCGGCAACGCCGACACTGACTCTGGCATGCAGTCGATCATGCAGGTGGCGAATACTGTCCTGGGATACGTTATTCCACGAATGCTCCACCTGTTCACTTTATTCTATTCCGAGTTGTTTGTTGACGAGTCGCACAAGTCACTTCTCGTCCCGTCATATCCCACAGATGTCCGATTGGAGATAAGTCCAGGGATCGTGTTGGTCCAGGAAGTTGCCGCATGTTTTGCAGAACACCTTAAGTTTCACAGGCAGTGTGGGCGACCAATATCCTGTTGGAACAACACATCACCTTCCTGTTGCAAGAACGGCAAAAGAATGGGTCTAAAAACTTCCCGAGCGTACCAAGCGGTCGTTTGCGTCCCCTCTAGAAACACCAATGGTGAACGAGAGCTGTAGCGTACCGCACACCGGACGATAAGGCCTTGGGTGGGGCCTGTGTGTCTTTGACGAAAACCCTCTACGAGACGTCACTCACCAGATCTACGTGGTACGCACAAAAGACCATCACTTGCGCGCAGGTAGAATCAGCTTTCATCGCCGAAGACCACGGCGTGCCATTCCATCTTCCAAGTGATCCTTTGACGGCACCAGTTGAGCCGTGCACGTCGATGCTGTGACGTGAGAAGAAGACTGGCGAGAGGTGTGCATGCCCGAAGTCCCGCTGCAAATAGCCAGTTCGCAACATTTCGTGTTGACACGTTTCGGCTCACAATCCGTCTTATCTCTGATAGCTGTGCAATCTGCCCCTGGTGTCCTTATAATACGACGGTCCTGGCGGGCGTTTGTGTTGCGTGGACGTCCAGAACCTCGTCTACGAGTGTGAGAACGTTCGCGTAACCACTGACACCAGCATCGCTGCATAACTGACGCAGCACGTCCGACTTGTGTGGCAATTCTCCGAAAGGACCATCCCACCATTCGGGAGATCACAATTTGACACCTTTCAAACTCGCCAGTTGGCGTAGGAAACTCGAGTACGTTTCTGTGACATGATTGCCTTTCTTGCTTCACACGTTTGCACCACATTGAACCTTCTAGCTAGGAGCATTCCTTGTAAATGGTAGGCACAAATGGCGCTCTGGTGGCTATGTCACTGCGCTATCCGTTGGCGGACGACGTTGAAACCATTATCAGCACATCTACTATATCCCAGCTGATATATGCAGTCATCAAATCAAAATCAGCAGTTTATGCAAACTTTTCAGTCAAGTCCCCATCTAATTTGACTCAAATTTCACCCATCACTACTTTAACAAGAGATACGATACTGCTTCTAGCATTTCAAGTTACAATTTAATGTACTCTAGAACCTGTTTCGTGAGGTGTTCCACGTGTCATCGTCTCATTTGAATGCGTTCCTGCACCCTTGTTTACCGTGATTCACGAATTCTTTCCAGTACTCCCGGATCATCTCGTAAATCTTGATAAGTCTCTAATATTCGCTTCTCTAGTTCTTCAGCCTTATCGACGGGAGCACTGTGTATTTCGCTTTTGAGATTACCCTGGACAGAAATCTCCACAGCATTATTGTTAGATAATTTGGAGGTCTAAGCGCGGGCCTTGCTCCCTTTACCCGTCTTGGAGATATTGGCCCGTTAAATGTCGTCTTAACATCAGCAGCAAAATCTACCGATACCCCATCCACATATCCTAACTTAGTTAGATATGGAATAAATCGAAAAGTTTACATTTCAAATGTATTTGTACTAACTACGACAGTATAGGGTATCCATAACTGAAGTTCCACTTTCAAAACGCTGTAGAAAGAAAACCACTCCTCAAAGTGACGTCAAATTTTGACAGCATATTGTTGATGCGGAGGAAACGCTGACGCCCTCTTAGAAAAATTTATGAATGACTGTGCTGATAAACCTCTTACATTATTTGATTTTCAAACAGCTGAGCAGAACTGAACGTACTCAGACATTTCGCTCTTTACCTATTCTGATCAACACTAAACTGAAAAACAATATTTTTAGCGCAACGCAATCTGACTTTCAAAAAGGCCTACAAAAGAATGGCCCTGATTAACAATAACCTATACCTTTCATGAATCACTTACCTCACAAAAATCTTCATTACTCGAAGTACTGCAATAGAGCGAGCGCTAATACTGCTAGCTAAATAAAAGATTCTACCTACTGAAGGCACTAACTACTGATAGGCATAGTCAGCAAATGAAAGATTTTGACAGAGAACAAGCAATGTATTTACCTTAATAATGTTCCAAAGTCATCATATATATATATCAGTTCATGATATCCAATATTACAAATTTTCTCTTACTGATGGACACACGTCCAGATCGTCTGCTCTCAAAATTTTGCCATTTCTCTCCCCACATCCACCACTGCTGGCGACCCACCTCCAACTGCGCAACGCTATGCGCTGTTCACATCAAACTGCCCAACACTACAATAGAAAATATTTCAACAATGCCAACCAGCCACAGACTGCACACAGCACAGTCAGCGATTTTCATACAGAGCGCTACGTGGCGTTACCAACATAAAAACCTAAACAGCCTACTTACAACGCCATGGAAAAAAATAGCGAAAATTTCATCAATAGATGGCGCTGTAAGTGTCTTAACGTAAATGGGTTCGGATACAAATGACAGATAAATCGCAATACGACGGCTATAGTTTGGGCTGCACATTACGTCATCGGTACTGTTCAATGTGCATGACATACACAAGGTTGGCAGTCAACAGTTGTGCTACTGTTAGTTAGATAAGCGCATCGGCCACGGCAAGGTCGTACCACATTGGATTGGAAAATCGGTTTCTAATTTTCATGAGGCCGAAAACAGCATAAAAAGTAATGACATTGGTTTTTACACTACTGACCATTAAAATTGCTACACCACGAAGATGACGTGCTACAGACGAGAAATTTAACCGACAGGAAGAAGATGCTGTGATATGCAAATTATTTGCTTTTCAGAGCATTCACACAAGGTTGGCGCCGGTGGCGACACCTACAACGTGTTGACATGAGGAAAGTTTCCAACCGATTTCTCATACACAAACAGCAGTTGGCCGGCGTTGCCTGGTGAAACGTTGTTGTGATGTCTCGTGTAAGGAGGAGAAATGCGCACCATCACGTTTCCGACTTTGATGAAGGTCGGATTGTAGCCTGTTGTGATTGCGGTTTATCGTATCGCGATATTACTGCTCGCGTTGGTCTAGATCCAATGATTGTTAGCGGAATATGGAATCGGTGGTTTCAGGCGGGTAATACGGAACACCGTGCAGGATCCCAACGGCCTTGTATCACTAGCAGTCGAGATGACAGGCACCTTATCCGCATGGCTGTAACGGATCGTGCAGCCACGTCTCGATCCCTGAGTCAACAGATAGGGACGTTTGCAAAGACAACAACCATCTGCACGAACAGTTCGACGATGTTTGCAGCAGCATGGACTATCAGCTCGGAGACGATGGCTGCGGTAACCCTTGATGTTGCATCACAGACAGGAGCGCGTGCGATGGTGTACTCAACGACGAACCTGGGTGCACGACTGGCAAAACATCATTTTTTCGGATGAATCTAGGTTCTGTTTACAGCATCATGATGGTCGCATCCGTGTTTGGCGACATTGCGGTGAACGCACATTGGAAGCGTGTATTCGTCATCGCCATACTGGTGTATCACCCGGCGTGATGGTATGGGGTGCCATTGGTTACACGTCTCGGTCACCTCTTGTTCGCATTGACGGCACTTTGAAGAGTGGACGTTACATTTCAGATGTGTTACGACCCGTGGCTCTACCCTTCATTCGATTCCTGCGAAACCCTACATTTCAGCAGGATAATGCACGACCGCATGTTGCAGGTCCTGTACGGGCCTTTCTGGATACAGAAAATGTTCGACTGCTGCGCTGGCCAGCTCATTCTCCAGATCTCTCACCAACCGAAAACGTCTGGTGAATGGTGGCCTAGCAACTGGCTCGTCACAATACGCCAGTCACTACTCTTGATGAACTGTGGTATCGTGTTGTAACTGCATGGGCAGCTGTACCTGTACACGTCATCCAAGCTCTGTTTCGCTCAATGCCCAGGCGTCTCAAGGCCGTTATTACGGCTAGAGGTGGTTGTTCTGGGTACTGATTTCTCAGGATCTATGCACCCAAATTGCGTGAAAATGTATTCACATGTCAGTTCTAGTATAAAATATTTGTCCAATGAATACCCGTTTGTCATCTGCATTTCTTCTTGGTGTAGCAATTTTAATAGCCAGTAGTGTAATTGACCTGGGGCCAAAAACAGCATAAAAAGCAAAATGACACCGACTTCCGGCTCAAGACATGTTCTGTATGCTGTCCACCGTATTCTGCCACAAGTTGATATCGGGAAAATGCGTTACACAACAGATCGGAATGTTTCGGTGGCCATGTTCAGAATGCGTTGCGCAAAGCCTGCCTTCAGTTCAGCTAAGCTCGTAATTGGAGCACTGGACACAACATCTTTCAGATAACCCCACGTCCAGATGTCACGCGGATTAAGATGTGATCTTGACGGCATGGCTGTAGGAAAATGACGGCTGATAATTCTAGCATATCCGAAACGCCCCTGCAGTTGCCGCTTCACGGGCTGTGCAGTGGGCGAAGCAGCGCCATCTTGCATAAAAATGACTCTACTCATACATCCACGTTGTTGAAGGGTTGGAATGGTGTCGGTGAGCAAAAGACTTATAGCATTTACCAGTGACGGTGCAGATAACAGAACTTGCAGGAATTATCTCCTCGAAAAAATACAACCCCAAGATGAACTACGCCGTTACCTCGCACCACACAGTCACCTTTGCAGGTTAGCGCACGTGTGAGTTGACATGTCCTTGGAGTTGTAAATGGGCTTCTCTATCCGCAGAATGTTCCATGGCCAACCATTTCCAGTTCCATACAAGCAAGAAATTTCAGAGCGAACGTTTGTCTTGCTGGCAGGTCAGCAGGAAGCAACTCCTGAAAATGGATGATTTTGTATGGATAGCTATGCAGGATGTTTCCTGGGATTTTATGCTGCGTGCGCGTAAGCATGTCCAATGTTCGGGCGATTCCCCGTGCACTGCATGTTTGCACACCACTGCTCGACCCCTCCTGCAGTGCGAGAAAGAGAGAGAGAGAGAAATTTTTTTCCAGTTCTGGAATTATTTTCTCCAGATTCTTAGCAGACCTCTGACCAAGGCTATTTTCATACCTCTGAGCGTCCGGAACTTCTGCAGGGCTACTGGTGCACAGTCATCATTCTTGTAGAAGAGCTTTACCAATAGCGCGATCGTTTATGGAGACGGTCGTGTTGGGGATCTCGGACGCAAACTGAGGAACATCCCTGTACCGCGCGCCGGGGTCGGTGTGCATATTCTGACGCCATCTGTTAGTCAAATTTTCGTCAATTTTTTGTCTCGTATCGTTTCCCGCTACAACATTCATATGCTGTTCAAATTTGATGTTATGATGAGTGGTCCTCTTTCTACAGCGTTTCGAATCTGCAACTTGTAATATGGAGACCTTCTACATCATACTTACGCGAGTGGCAGTCCATAACCACTGATTTATAGTTATCTCGCAAATGGTTCGTTTGCAGATCCACATTTGCTGGAACATTTTTACTTCTGTTGTCGAATGGGTCCTCCCGCGTCAGTTTTCATTATTAATTATGATACACCCTGTATACTGAACACTGTAGCTGGAACTCCGTTACGTAAAACAGGTGTGTGTGGGTTCATGTTTTACATTCACCTAGTTTTTAGTTTTTCAATAACATTGCACCCACTCACAAGAGCGTTGAGTAGCATACAGTATAGTCTCATGTACATGCTACAACTGTCTATACCCCCACTTCATTGTTCCAAGACTGCAATTAGTTCATCATTATGTCCCATTCGGGCCCGGTGGTCTAGCAGTTAGCCGGCACGGTAGCTCAGCGTGTTCGGTCAGAGGGCGGCTGTGGCTGCTCACTATAATAAAAAAACAGAGTGACGATTTCAACGATGAATTTGAAGGGATATCATATGACATCCGCCCAGATCAAACGCAAAAAGAGAGAGAGGAGAGAGAGAGACAGTAAAACGCTTGACTGAGAGGCCGCTGGATGAAATCCCGGTTCAAATGGCTCTGAGCACTATGCGACTTAACTTCTGAGGTCATCAATCGCCTAGAACTTAGAACTAATTAAACCTAACTAACCTAAGGACATCACACACATCCATGCCCGAGGCAGGATTCGAACCTGCGACCGTACCTCAAATCCCGGTCGGACCTTGGATTTTTCAGTTTGCGTTTTAATCTAGCCTTCACCTCTCAACGATGTGAGGAATCACCAGACAACGACAAGGTAAACTGAAAGTTTCTTTCTCCCTGGCTGCATAACTGGGGTAGGTTGGGAACACGCAAGTCGCCAAAGTGGCGTCCACTTGAAAGATTTGCTCCAGGTCATTGAGCCACACGAAACTGTTATTAATTATTGGTATTCCAACCCCTAGCAGCCATCGTGAGATGCAGCAAGACGTTGCTGTAGTTGAATCAAATGTGACGATTCACGACGTGGCAGTCTGGTGTGCCAGGTTTGCCAAAATTACAGGTGTTCATTGTTTTTGCCAGTGCCACAATGAGGCATCAATCCTCGTGTGAAATGCAGTCGAGACCTTCCTTCTTTCGTCAGTTTCTGGGTCAAATGACTAAGGCTAGAGGGCTTCTATATTGTTTCCTGTCTCTTCTGCTATCCTTTCGTGTCCCTACTGTTTCTCCTACTTCTTGCGTAAGCTGAATTTAGCGACACCTTAGTATTTCAGAAATTGAAGTAGCTAGAAAATTAGGGTATGCCACAAATTATGATGGAGATATCTTAAATCCTCGAGGTTTATACTGTTTCGTCGACAATAAACAACCTTGTACGAGACAATCTGGTGTGCCAGGTTTAGCAAATTACAGGTGTTCATTGCTTTTACCAGTGGCTATGCACGTACGTAGAACATTACTCATGCTGAGAAAAGAGCTGGACAGTCCCATACTCAGCTAGAAGTGTGCCAGTCGAAATTTCTCACTGACATTATAGAGCAAGTCGAACATTCTCATTCCTGAATTTGGAAGATTCTAGATCTCTTGTGGTATTTTGGAAATTAAATTACTAATTCACTCGGAGGTTCTTCCTAGTTCAACAAGAACTGTCGCTTTTCATAATTACACCTCCGAGTCCAATAGACCAGGCTGTTCCAACCAAGCTCCAGGGAGCCGGAGCGCTCACTGCGGCAGCTCGGAGCCCACGTGGAGGGGGAAAGCGAACTCACTGCCCCCTGGCCGCATGCAGCCGCAACTGACGCAATAATCCGTGTTCAATGACAGCTATGATTAGCCGCAGGAGCCCTGTACCTCTATTGGAGGATACCTTTCTATTCATTGAGAGGGATGGTCGTCCGCAGTGTCTTGTATGTCATAAAGTATTTAATTCTGCGAAGAGGTACAATATACAACGACATTATACACGTCTTCACGCAGCGCACTCCGATTTGGTAGAAGGTGTTGCACACAGAGAACTGGTAGCCAGGCTTAAGAACGACATACCAGAAGACACAAGTTTAAAAACGGTTTCGTAATACGGAGGGTATCAAAACATGCAACATAATTCGTGTTCTGTAATGCGTTTATAATTTTCAGGTGAATGAGAGCGGAGAAAACACTACTGAATCTGCAATTCGAGCAAGCTACAGGGTCGCTCACATCAATGCGACGAGTGGCAAGCCGTTTTCGGTGGGACCACTCGTAAAATCGTGCATGGTATCAGTTGCAGAATGTTTGTTTCCAAGGGAGGCGCAGGCAATTGAAGGGGTTTGCCTGTCGAAGCAAACAATGTCTCGTCGAATCCTGGACATGGCATCGGATTTAGAGACACAGCTCACGAAAAAGGTTTGTTGCATTTTCGCTAGAGCTTGACGAAAGCAGCGACATATCGGACTGTGCTCAGCTTGCAGTCTTTGTGCATTGTGTTGACATGGAGCTGCAGGTAAGTTAAGAACTCTTGGATGTGGTACCACTCGATTACACCGCAACAGGATGTGAAATTCTTGAAGCTGTTTGTGAAACAGTGGACAATATGAATTTGCCGTGGGATGAGCTCAATTCTGTAGCGACAGTCGGTGCACCACAAATGATCGGGCGTCACCAAGGGTTTGCTTCTCGTTTGAAAACTAAACTCAGGGACGAATTCGGGAAAGACATTTTGACTCTTGAAAGAGAGGTACTACAACACGTTGGATTTGTCACGATGGTATCGTTCATTACAGCAAAAAACATTTCCCAAGCTTCACAACACTGCCGCTCAGATCATGTGCATGTTTGGATCTATGTATTGTTTTGAGCAACTTTTCCCAGCAATGAAAAGAGTAAAAAGTAAGGAACGATCGTTTCTTCAGGATACAACAATGAAGGCCATCCTCCGCATTAACGCTGCAAACACTTTGACGCCTGATATTTCCGATCTTGTAATGAAAAGAAAAGTCAAGCTCCAGAGGCCCAATAAATTTCTTGTAAAACAGTTATTTCTTATTTATTTCCTGAACATCGTATTTCCTGGTGTAGCATGTCACCACGTCTTAGCAGCTAAGAGTATGAGGTTGTCGATCTTGTAAGACGCAGCTGGCACATGAAAGCGCTTGCCTTGCCACCTGCCTCAGCCAACCGTGCCACTTGCAGGTGTGCCGGCCCACTTGAATGGTCACAGCGAGCGACACTGCTCCCTGGAGCAAGGAGCGCTCCGCGGCTCACAACGGAGCCGACGAGCTGGAACAGCCTGCAATAGACAGCAGCGATTTTTCGTATTCGTGAATCCAAATGATGTGAGCCATTGACATAGTAACGATGTGTACAGAGACATTGTTCAAAGATCCACAGGAATGCTATGATCTCAGCTCTATAGCAGCGGGTTTTACCAGCTGTGAACCACGGATACTGGTTCCGAAGCATACTACCGCTCGTAATGTGGACGCGTGACACGAACTAATTAACTCAAAGGCAAACGAAATGAATGTGTATGTGTACGTGGCTTTGTGGTTGTCTGCAGACTGTAGTGTCGCTCTGTGTTGTCAGCTGCAACGAGAGGGGCGAAGAGAGAGTGAAACCCGCGTAGCGTACACCTCTTTAACAGCACCAACAGGGCTTAACATCCACACCCTACCGACGTATCATCAAGAAAACCTTGTACCCATATTCCACGGAAGAATGTGGAGAGGTTTAGGAGTTAACACAAGGCACTGGTTCGCATTGTGGTGCAATGTACCCTAATCCAATCACCTCTACACTGAGGTGACAGAAGTCATGGGATAGCTCCTAATATGGTGTGAGACCTCCTTTCGCCCGGCGCAGTGCAGCGACTCCATGTGGCACGGACTCACCAAGTCGTTGGAAATCCACTGCAGAAACATTGAGACATGTTGCCTCTGCTAGCCGTCCATAACTGCGAAAGTGTTGCCGGTGCAGGACTTTGATTTTGTCGCATATAAGTTCGATTGGATCCCTGTCGGGCGATCTGGGTGGCCAAATCAATCCCTCGAATTGTCCAGAAGGTTATTCGAACCAGTCGTTAACAATTGTGGCCCGGAGACTTGTTTGGGAACATACATCTACAAGTACATAGTTATTCCGCAAGCCACAGTGTGGCGGAGACTACGTTGTACCAATACTAGTCAGTTCCTTTCCTGTACGACTCCCAAATACAGCGAGGGAAAAACGACTATCTATATGTCTTCGCATGAGCCCTAATTCATCGAATCTTATCTTCGTGGTCCTTACGTGCAGTGTATGTTGGCGACAGTACAATCGTTCGGTAGTCAGCTTGAAATGCCGGTTCTCTAAATTTTCTCAATAGTGTTTCTCGAAAAGAATGTCGCCTTCCCTCTACGGATTCTCATTTGAGATCTCGAAGCATCTCCGTTAACTCTCAAGTGTTGCTCGAATCTACCTGTAACAAATCCAGCAGACTGCCTCTGAACTGCTTCGAAGTCTTCCTTCAATTCGATCTGGTACGGATCCCAAACACTCGAGCAGCACTCAAGAATAAGTCATACCAGCGTCCTAACAGGCTCTCCTTTACAGGTGAACCACTCTTTCCTGAAATTCTCCTAATAATTAGAAGTCGACCGTTCGCTTTCCCTACCACAGTTCTCACATGCTCGTTCCATTTCATATCCCTTGAGTGGTTGAAAATGGTCTCCAGTCAATGATCGGATCAGTTGGATCAGAAGACCCTGCCCATTCCATGTCAACACAGCCCACACCATGATGGACCCACCACCAGCTTGCACAGTGCCTTGTTAACAACTTGGGTCCATGGCTTCGTGGGGTCTGCGCCTCACTCGAACCCTACCACCAGTTTTTAGCAGCTGAAATAGTGACTTATCTGCCCAGTCCACGGTTTTTCAGTCGTCTAGGATGCAACAGATATGGTCACGAGATCAGGAGAGCCGCTACAGGCGAAGTCGTGTTGTTAGCAAAGGCATGTGCATCGGTCGTCTGCTGCCATAGCCCATTAATACCAAATTTTGTCGCATTGCCCTAACGGATATGTTGGTCGTATGTCCCACATTGATTTCTGTGGTTATTTCACGCAGTTTTGCTTGTCTGTTATCACCGACACCTCAGTGCAATCGCCGCTGCTTTCGGTCGTTAAGTGAAGGCTGTCGGCCACTGTGTTGTCCGTGATGAGAGGTAATGTCTGAAATTTGGTGTTCTCGGCACACTCTTGACACTGTGGATCTGAGGACAGTGAGTTCCCTAACGATTTCCGAAATGGATTGTGCCATTCGTCTAGCTCCAACTACCATTCCGCGTTCAAAGTCTGTTAGTTTCTGTTGTGCAGTTCAATCACGTCGGGAACCTTTTCACCTGAGTAAAAATGACAACTCCTCCAGTGCTCTGCCCTTTTCTACCTTGTGTACGCTATAGTATCGCCACTGTATCTGTGCGTATCGCTATCCCATGACTTTTGTCGCCTCAATTGACTGCCCTCGCTGGCCACACAATGGAGACAGTGATTTCTCCCACCATCTTTCGGGCTACCCCGTCTTGTGCTAGCGCACTACAGTTCACTAGTAGCCTCGACTGCGAAGCAAATAACGCAGTCATAGGGAGATATACCGTTAACAGATGGACGTAGGACGGACTGGAAACAAATACCGTGAACAACTGTGCATACTACATAGTTGACAGGAGCGTGATGTAAAGGAGAAAATGTACCCGTGGATTTCTGTAATACCAATCTCCTATAAGAATATGACTGAACGTTTCTGCTTTTTACATATAATCTGCTAAAATTCCTTCGAAAATCTTTATCACTCTGGTCCGAAGCATGATACCGAGAACGAAAGGCTGCTACCGAATTAGTAATATAATTAAAACCATTGCTCAGAACTGATACGTGATCAGTAACAGAACGCTTCAAACAGCTGTTTATTGTTTTCGCTGTTTCTATGAAAATTCTAAGTCGAAACCGCTTTTCACTACCGTTCCGATATTCTTTCTGTTGTCTTCTCGATAGCATCGACATTCCACACTTCTCCGCTGCGCGTTCCCCGGCTATGTAGAATTCGCTCCCGTGAAGTGAAAATTTCGTAAGACATCCTACGATACGTGACTGCCTGTGTAACACATTACAGAGAATCAGTCGTTATCAGCTACTGCCCACTTGTTTACTTGCACAACAACAAAGGCGTTGACAAAACAACATGTTTGACATGACTGCGCTGTTCGATAAGAAACAGATGAACTACAGGTTAAAACTCTTTATTTGGAAAATATAGTAAGTTATGTCCTAATTTGCTCTAAAATTTAGAGAAGTATTTTTCCCAAACGAATCTTAAAACTTTTAAAATAAAATATTTTGTAGCAATGGCGGTATTGCTTCACTGTGACTGTGTTCCAACGAATTTTACATAGATGCTACCCCACGTAACATGGATACCCACAATACCTCAACTCTAAGATGTAGAAACGCAGTTTTCGAAAAGTGGCTGTGCACATGGGAGCGCCCACCGCGATAGCCGTGCGTGTTACAGCGACGCTTGTCCGATGAGGAGGTTCATTGGCGCCGGATCGAATCCGCCCGGCAGATTACCGACGAGGGTCGGTGTACCGGCCGGCCTGGATGTGGTTTCCTGGCGGTTTCACATGCCCCACTAGATGAATATCGGCTGGCACACAAGTCCCGCCTCAATTAAACGATTCGCAAGCATTTTGAAAACTTTCGTCCACTTTTACATGAATAACTCTTAACGCCGACAGCTGGGGGTATGCGTATTCCGTCCCGGAGGACGAGGGGTAAACGGGGTGCTGAAAGGAAGGGCATCCGACCACTCCTTAAACTAACCGTGCCAAATTCGTAAATAAATACGCCGACCCTGCTGCGATGTGGGACAATGAAATAAGAAGAAGAAGAAGAAGAAGAAGAAGGAGAAGAAGAAGAAGAAGAAGAAGCTGTGCAAATGGGGCAAGTTCAAATTGTTCAAATGGCTCTGAGCACTATGGGACTTAACATCTGAGGTCATCAGTCCCCTAGAACTTAGAACTACGTAAAGCTAACTAACCTAAGGGCATCACACACATCCATGCCCGAGGCAGGATTCGAACCTGCGACCGTAGCAGTCGCGCGGTTCCGAGATGAAGCGCCTAGAACCGCGCGGCCACCTCGGCCGGCAAATGGGTTAAGTATTTCACTGTACAGTCAATACCTGTAAACTGTTTACATATCCAGATAATCATCAATGGTTTTTTTATGGTTCGGTGGACTACTGAGAATGGTAGTTCACAGATCGTGAAAATAGAAGTACAATGAGAAAAAATGCAGTCTGAGGCACGAGAAGAAGAATATATTGTATTCCTGGGAGGAAATGTCTGTGGAGAGTTCGATTTTCCAGCAGTCTTTAACAAATCACTAATGCTGAATTCCTTGGGAAACTTCCAAAATTACCATAGGACGTCTGCAGGAAATTGGCGTGCAAGTAGTGCCCAGATCCTATTGTATAACTTGAAATTTATGGACTGTCCTCCATGCCATTCAATTCAAACAGGGAGCAAGCAATGAAAGAAGGTAAAGAGAAATCTTTAAATTGAATTATAGTCTCAGAGGAAGAAAAACAACTTAAATGGCTTAGTTACACTAAAAAATAAACAAATAAATGACGCAACACGAGGGAATTATCCGAATGGGAAGGAAATTGGTGGTTGTGACGCGCATGCACAGATAAACAAATGATTACAATTTCAGAAAAAAATGGATGTTTTCGTCAAGAGGAAGAGCGTCACAAACTGAACAAGTCAACAACGTGTATGTACACCTTTGGCCCTTACGCAAGCAGTTATTCGACTTGGCACTGATTGCAAGAGTTGTTGGGTGTCCTCCTGAGGGATAACGAGCCAAATTCTGTCGCCAAAATCCCGAGCTGGCTGGAGGACCATGCCCATAATGCTCCGAGCGTTCTCTACTGGGGCGAGGTGCGGCGGTCTTGCTGCCCCAGGCAGGGTTTGGCAAGCACGAAGACGAGCAGTAGAAACCCATTCGGATAATATCTTCGCCGTGCGTCTTTTTTTCATCAGGATGTGTTTGTCAGTGACAGCAAAAGACTATGAGGATCAGGCGATGCTGAGGGACTTAGATTAGAATGATGTTTGCTATTTGGGCAGGAAAGTAACTGGAAGTGAAGCATGGATCACAATCAGAACAGAAAAGTAGAGAATAGAAGCATTCGAAATGTAATATTGCGGAAGAATGCTGAAGGTTAATGGGCAACTGGGATAATTGATGAAGAGGTAGCGACTCGAATCTAGGAGAAAAGAGCTTTGTGACATTACTTGACTGAACGAAGAGATAGCTTGATGAGGCATAAGCAGGGATATCGGAGAATAGTTAATCTGGTAATGGAGGAAAGCTTAGTTGAGTGGTGCTAAAAACCGTAAAGAGACATCTGCCTTCTTAGTTGAGTGGACAGCGAGTCTGACTGTCTTGCAGCGGGGGCGTATTCGATTTCCGCCCGGGTCGGAGATTTTCTCCGCTTGGGGACTGGGTGTACTGTTGTCCTCGTTATCATCATCAACACGCAAGTCGCCCAATGTGGCGTCAACTGAAGAAAAAAATGGTTCAAATGGCTCTGAACACTATGGGACTTAACATCTGTGGTCATCGGTCCCCTAGAACTTAGAACTACTAACCTAAGGACACCACACACATCCATGCCCGAGGCAGGATTCGAACCTGCGACCGTAGCGGTCACGCGGTTCCAGACTGAAGCGCCTAGAACCGCACGGCCACACCGGCCGGCTCAACTGAAGAGATTTGCAACGCGGAGGCCGAACATCCCCAGGTAGGGACTGAAGGCCACCAATGCCACACGGTCATTTCATTTTGGTAGAGGGAGACCATAACTTCAAATACAGCAAAGAGGTTCAAGTGGCTGTAGACTGCGGTACGCACGCAGATATAAAAAGATTCTAACAGGACAAAGTAGAGTCGATGTTCTCTGAGCTGAAAACTACAGGGACAACAAAAATGGTTCAAATGGCTCTGAGTACTATGGGACTTAACTTCTAAGGTCATCAGTCCCCTAGAACTTAGAACTACTTAAACCTAACTAACCTAAGGACATCACACACATCCACGCCCGAGGCTGGATTCGAACTTGCGACCGTAGCAATCGCGCGTTTCCGGACTACGCGCCTAGAACCGCGAGACCACCGCGGCCGGCAGGGACAACATAAAAGTTACACATGCTATGGCGAAATGAGTTATTCTAACAGTCTTATGACTACTTACAGCTCATTGGTACTTTTCACTTTGTTTTTAAAAGGCACTTGAAATGCAGTGATTCAAGAATTGTGCATTAATTTTGTCATATAAGTATTTTTTACTGGATATCATCCTACCTCGCCGGCCGTGGTGGCCAAGCGGTTAAAGGCGCTACAGTCTGGAACCGCGCGGCAGCTACGGTCGCAGGTTCGAATCCTGCCTCGGGCATGGATGTGTGTGATGTCCTTAGGTTAGTTAGGTTTAAGTAGTTCTAAGTTCTAGGGGACTGATGACCTTAGAAGTTAAGTCCCATAGTACTCAGAGCCATTTGAACCATCCTACCTCATTCATTTCGGTTACCTGACTGTGACTGTCTGAAATGGTGCCCGCTTATCTCCAGGCTGTCTACTATACAGGGTGTTACAAAGAGCTACGGCCAAACTTTCAGGAAACATTCCTCACAAACAAATAAAGAAAAGATGTTATGTGGACATGTGTCCGGAAACCCTTAATTTCCATGTTAGAGCTCATTTTAGTTTCGTCAGTATGTACTGTACTTCTTCGATTCACCGCCAGTTGACCCAATTGAAGGAAGGTAATGTTGACTTCGGAGCTTGTGTTGACATGCGACTCATTGCTCTACAGTACTAGCATCAAGCACATCAGTACGTAGCATCAACAGGTTAGTGTTCATCACGAACGTGGTTTTGCAGTCAGTGCAATGTTTAAAAATGCGGAGTTGGCAGATGCCCATTTGATGTATGGATTAGCATGGGGCAATAGCCGTGGTGCGGTACGTTTGTATCGAGACAGATTTCTAGAACGAAGGTGTCCCGACAGGAAGACGTTCGAAGCAATTGATCGGCGTCTTAGGGAGCACGGAACGTTCCAGCCTATAACTCGCGACTGGGGAAGACCTAGAACGACGAGTACACCTGCAATGGACGAGGCAATTCTTGTGCAGTTGACCGTAACCCTAATGTCAGCGTCAGAGAAGTTGAGCTGTACAAGGTAACGTTGACCACGTCACTGTATGGAGAGTGCTACGGCAGAACCAGTTGTTTCCGTACCATGTACAGCGTGTGCAGGCACTATCAGCAGCTGATTGGCCTCCACGGGTACACTTCTGCGAATGGTTCATCCAACAATGTGTCAATCCTCATTTCAGTGCAAATGTTCTCTTTACGGATGAGGCTTCATTCCAACGTGATCAAATTGTAAATTTTCACAATCAACATGTGTGGGCTGACGCAATTGTGCAATTGTGCAATCACGTCATCAACACACATTTTCTGTGAACGTTTGGGCAGGCATTGTTGGTGATGTCTTGATTGGGCCCCATGTTCTTCCACCTACGCTCAATGGAGCACGTCATCATGATTTCATACGGGATACTCTATCTTGTGCTGCTAGAACATGTGCCTTTACAAGTACGACACAACATGTGGTTCATGCACGATGGAGCTCCTGCACATTTCAGTCGAAGTGTTGGTACGCTTCTCAACAACAGATTCGGTGACCGATGGATTGGTAGAGGCGGACCAATTCCATGGCCTCCACGCTCTCCTGACCTCAACCCTCTTGACTTTCATTTATGAGGGCATTTGAAAGCTCTCGTCTACGCAACCCGGTACCAAATGTAGAGACTCTTCGTGCTCGTGTTGTGGACGGCTGTGATACAATACGCCATTCTCCAGGGCTGCATCAGCGCATCAGGGATTCCATGCGACTGAGGGTGGATGCATGTATCCTCGCTAACGGAGGACATTTTGAACATTTCCTGTAACAAAGTGTTTGAAGTCACGCTGGTACGTTCCGTTGCTGTGTGTTTCCATCCCATGATTATTGTGATTTGAAGAGAAGTAATAAAATGAGCTCTAACAAGGAAAGTAAGCGTTTCTGGACACATGTCCACATAACATATTTTCTTTCTTTGTGTGTGAGGAATGTTTCCTGAAAGTTTGGCCGTACCTTTTTGTAACACCATTTATATGGCTTTGCGCTTTTTCATTGTCAGTGGACGAAGGTGATTGTATTCTCCACGTCTTGTATTTTGTGCTCTGTCTCATGAAGATGTGCGTCTATTGATGTTCACTGTATCTTTCAAGCGAAAATGTTCTTACTTGTTCATTACACGAATTTTATTACAGTCACTGCATTTTATTCCACGTATGCTTGCTTGCTTAAGTTTTTGTTTGCATCGATAATGCGTGGGAGAATTTGATCAGTACTGATTCTTGTGAAGCAACTAAAGTTTATGTTTTCTTTAATACTTGGACTATTAAGTATGAATCACTTTCCTCTTTTCTTCTTCTTTTTTAAGGTCATTATACAACCAGTCTACCGTTTCTTGATAGTACCCATTTTTGCTGCTATTGCCATTACTGAATGTAAGTGAAAGAGTAGCAAAAGGACAGATGCCACTCAGAAGTAATTTTTATGAGTTGGACATTGGCATATCCCATTTATCATCATGCGATAAACTGTGTTTCCACTTATTTATGGTGTTCGAGCGTTTCTAGGCGCTTCAGTCCGGAACCACGTGGTTGCTACGGTTGCAGGTTCGAATCCTGCCTCGGGCGTTGATGTGTGTGATGTCCTTAGGTTAGTTAGGTTTAAGTAGTTCTAATTCTAGGGGATGATGACCTCAGATGTTAAGTTCCATAGTGCTTAGAGCCATCTGAATCATTTGAACTTATTTATGTCACATCAATTCCCTCTCTCTTAGAACAGTTGTATGTCCTTTTCGCACCAAGTGTTCAGCACGGGATTTTGATTTGTGAACATGCATACTTTTCCCTCTCTAAGGCTTCAGATAAGCTGAAGACTTTTTTTTATTAATTTACCAATATGGCCTTGGGTTTTGAGCCATGTAGCTATCGAAAAATAGAAATTCTCAGTATCGCGCACGGCAAAACTCGACAGCCACATCCCTGTACCGAGAAGGATTAAAATAAAATTAGAGTTTGTCGTCCAGGCGATATAAAAGTGGTTAGTGAGGGAATTGTAACCGGGGATGGAAAGACGGAGGGTAAGGGCACGACCTTGTTGAAGGTAATGTTCCGGCTGTTACCTGGATTTAAATAAAACCACGTAAAGCTTAGATTTGGACTGTCTCCAGACTCGAATACGAAAATAATGACACAATCAGTGCGCCACCTCGCCACGTTGTAACGAACAAGCGTGCATCCCACATGCCGCCGAGTCAGCACAGCACTTGCTGTACAAATCTTAGCGTCTTCATCGAAGAACTACGACCTCCAGTGGCGTTGGCGAAGGACGAACCCCGATTGCCGGATAAACAAAATGTGCGGCATCTGAGATAAGAAGCAGTTCGCGGTATCACAACGTTAAGTGGTTGCTAACAAACCGTGTTGTGCGGCACGCTTTAGCCACGGTAACTGTCAGCTGAGATATTGATCAGATCCGAATGACGCAAGGACGCTTTTGTGTCAAACACTGTCAGAGTCGCTTACTTAAACAAGCCATTCTCAAGAGAGCTTTTCGCAGAACGATACGCACGATAATGTTTTTTCTAATTAAAATCAATACGTTTCTGGAGATGAAAATGTCCTACGTGCCGCGTAAACAGTGAATTAAGAAAATGGAGCAATATTTCAGAGATAATTTTCCATATTTGGTATTCAGAAACGCTATTCATAAACAGTAAATTTTACTTACTGTAGAAGTAAACAGAGGAAAAGTCTCAGAAAGAAATGAACATGAATATGAAAATAGTTTGAAGTGCGTTTTCGTAAGTAAATTATCAATATTCTTAAAGCCAGTGCCTGTAATGAGAGTATACTGCAACTTCTAACTCAATACAGTGTAACATAGAGACGTTAATTAGGCCCGTCTGCGTATAGAAAGACGCCTGTTGGGAATGGCAAGAAGGATTTGGGAGACGAATACGGAGTTAATGAGTAACACCGGGACCGAAGTGCTCATAATAAATTTTACGATAGGGAAATGCGGGTGGACTGGTCATAACAAGGCGAACTTATCTTTTGTTGGATTCATTTTGACAAGAAACGACTTCGCCGTCGAACAGGCGGGAAAAGGGCAGACGGAGAGAGAAAATTAATAGTACGCAGAAATTCAAAACATATATTTATTCAGCATTGGGTCAACGTTGCCTGTTGATATCGGAGCCAGTGTTGCAAGTCATAAATCGGTTCGCTTGTACGAGTGTAAGTAGTGTAACGGTGAAATACAGCCGTCACTGGTTAATAAGAAGTCCTGAAAATTTTGTTGTTATGCGGGTCCTCAGTATCCAAAAATTTTGTGAAAGAGATCATTGTCCATAGTAGGATGTACAATTACATTCTTCGTACGATTGGCCAATTGCGACACTAAATCATTTTCGAGCGCATATACAGGGTGAGTCGGTGTTTTGACGGTTGATGGCATTAGTTATTCTGAACAAAAAACTTGATGTGGACATAAGCCCTATTCTTAATGGTTTCTGAGATCACTTTTAATGTACATTTCTATTTATTTTCGGTGTTATTCACTGTCATCGTTTACAACGTACCACGGTAATATAGAGGAAGTTGAGACGGACATTTTGATACAGGACGTTTGTTGTCTATCAAGTTGGAAAAGTAGCTCAAACTGGCCTACGAAAAGTACCTAAGCTACAGCGCACGCGCGTCACGCGTGACTTTAAATATTCTCGCGTTCTCTTCGCGCAAACTGTTAGTCTTAGGGCGTTTTTTTTTTGGCAAAATTAATTTCGTTTAAGTGTGTACTGAGACACATTTTCATTGGAGTGTGGGGTTTTAGAGTTATTAGAGAAAAACATCCAAAGTGATATTAAACGTCTTCTATCTCGGAAACCATTCGCAATAGGGCAAATGTCCATATCAAGTCTTTTATTCAGAATCATTAATACTATCGCGTCTCAAAGCATGTATCTTTCCTCCTGACTCACCCTGTGTATGAGCTTATGGAATACAATGAGTCGGCAAAAGTCATGGGATAGCAATTGCACATATAAAAGATGGCGGTGGTATTGCGTACGCGACATGTAAAAGGGCATTGCATTGATGGAGCTGTCATTTGTACCCAGAGGATTCATGTGAAAAGGTTTCCGACGTGCTTATGGTCGCACGGAATGGTACGAGGGTCACTCCAAAAGAAATGCACACTATTTTTGTAAAAATACAGTTTTCAATCTGAATGTGTGAAAGTTTTACAGTGTGTAGATACATCCTTCCCGCTTGATTTCAAACTTAGTTCAACCTGTTCCTGTGAGTCGCGCCGTCACAGTGTGTCTTCAAGATGGCTGCTACACTTGATGTTCGTCAGAAGCACCGTGCTGTCATAGAATTCCTGTGCTGTGGAAACGAGACAGCGGGAAACATCCACAAGAGGTTGAAAAAGATGTATGGAGATGCTGCTGTCGATCGCAGTACAGTTAGTCGGTGGGCAAGCAGGTTACGTGATGAAAGCGAGCACGGCAATATTGAGCATTGTCCTCGCAGCGGCAGGCCTCGTACTGCACACACTCCTGACGATGTGCAGAGAGTCAACGAATTGGTGACTGCTGACAGAAGCATCACAGTGAACGAATTGTCATGCTGCGTTGGGATAGGAGAAGGAAGTGTTTGCAGAATACTCACAGTGTTGGCATTAAAAAAGGTTTGTGCCAGGTGGGTTCCCAGGATGTTGACAGTGGCTCACAAAGATACAAGAAAAACGTATGCAACGAACTTTTGGAACAGTACGAGAATGGTGGAGATGAATTTCTTGGAAGAATTGTGACAGGTGATGAAACATGGCTCCATAATTTTTCACCAGAGACGAAGAGGCAATCAACGTAGTGGCATCATGCAAATTCACCCAGGAAAAAACAAATACAAAACCACACCTTCTGCTGGAAAATTTAGGGCTACGGTGTTTTTCGATTCTGAAGGAGCAAGAGTGAACATCATACCAAGTGGAACCAACGTAAATTCTAAAAAAATGGTTCAAATGGCTCTGAGCACTATGGGACTCAACTGCTGAGGTCATCAGTCCCCTAGAACTTAGAACTAATTAAACCAAACTAACCTAAGGACATCGCACACATCCATGCCCGAGGCAGGATTCGAACCTGTGACCGTAGCGGTCACGTGGTTCCAGACTGTAGCGCCTAGAACCGCTCGGCCACTCCGGCCGGCCCCGTAAATTCTGTTGCATATGTGACGACACTGAAGAAACTTCAAGCTCGAGTCAGTCGTGTTCGACCACATCGGAAAAAAAGGATGTTTTGCTGTTGCGCGACAATGCACGGCCACATGTCAGTCAAAAAACCACGGAAGCGATCACAACACTCGGATGGACAACACTGAAACACGCGCCTTACAGTCCTGACCTGGCTCCATGTGACTGTCATCTCTTTGGGAAACTGAAAGACTATCTTCGTGGAACAAGGTTTGAAGATGATGACTCCATTGTGCACGCTGCCAAACAGTGGCTCCAACAGGTTGATCCAGAATTTTACCTTGCGGGTATACAGGCGCTGGTTCGAAGATGGCGTAAGCAGTTGAGGGGGCTGGAAATTATGTGGAGGAATGGAAATATTGTTCGTAAAGGATGTATTTACACACTGTAGGACTTTCAAACATGCAGAATAAAAGATGGATTTTTAAAAAAAGAGTGTGCATTTCTTTTGGAGTGGCACTTGTAGTTGGAACTAAACACAAGGGACATTCCATTTCGGAAATCGTTACGGAGTTCAATATCACGAGATACACAGCGTCAAACGTGTCCCGAGAATACCAAATTTCAGGCATCACCTCTCACCACGGACAACGCAGTGGCCGACGGTCTTCACTTAGCGACCGGGAGTAGCGGCGTTTGTGTTTTCAATAATAACAAACAAGCAACACTGCATAAGATAACTACAGAAACTAAAATAACTACAGTTGGACGTATGGCGAACGTACCCGTTAGGACAATGCGGCAGAATTTGTCGCTAGTGGGCTATGGCACCAGACGGTGTGACATAGAAGCATAGAAGCAATTCAGAGGCGGGCTGCTAGATTTGTTACTAGTAGGTCTCTTGTCCTAGGGGTGGGAAATTGCCCCTAAAGGCGGAAGAATCAGCAATGATCAACGACATGAGGATGCAGAAGGCAATGGAAACCACTGCATTAAAGACACGAAACGTGTATCCACAGGACATGTGGCCTGTAATTGAAGAAGTGTCATGATGATCTCTCCATTGGCAAAAGATTCCGGAATAGTCTCCCATTCGGATCTCCGGGAGGGGACTGCCAAGGGGGAGGTTACCATGAGAAAAAGATTGAATAATCTACGAAAGGATAACGTTCTACGAGTCGGGGCGAGGAATGTCAGAAGCTTGAACGTGGTAGGGAAACTAGAAAATCTGAAAAGGGAAATGCAAAGGCTCAATCTAGATATAGTAGGGGTCAGTGAAGTGAGGCGGAAGGAAGACAAGGATTTCTGGTCAGATGAGTATCGGGTAATATCAACAGCAGCAGAAAATGGTATAACAGGTGTAGGATTCGTTATGAATAGGAAGGTAGGGCAGAGGGTGTGTTACTGTGAACAGTTCAATGACCGGGTTGTTCTAATCAGAATCGACAGCAGACCAACACCGACAACGATATTTCAGGTATACATGCTGACGTCGCAAGCTGAAGATGAACAGATAGAGAAAGTGTATGAGGATATTGAAAGGGTAATGCAGTATGTAAAGGGGGACGAAAATCTAATAGTCATGGGCGACTGGGATGTAGTTGTAGGGGAAGGAGTAGAAGAAAAGGTTACAGGAGAATATGGGCTTGGGACAAGGAATGAAAGAGGAGAAAGACTAATTGAGTTCTGTAACAAGTTTCAGCTAGTAATAGCGAATACCCTGTTCAAGAATCACAAGAGGAGGAGGCATACTTGGAAAAGGCCGGGAGATACGGGAAGATTTCAATTAGAGTACATCATGGTCAGACAGAGATTCCGAAATCAGATACTGGATTGTAAGGCGTACCCAGGAGCAGATATAGACTCAGATCACAATATAGTAGTGATGAAAAGTAGGCTGAAGTTCAAGACATTAGTCAGGAAGAATCAGTACGCAAAGAAGTGGGATACGGAAGTAGTAAGGAATGACGAGATTCGTTTGAAGTTCTCTAACGCTATAGATACAGCAATAAGGAATAGCGCAGTAGGCAGTAGAGTTGAAGAGGAATGGACATCTCTAAAAAGGGCCATCACAGAAGTTGGGAAGGAAAACATAGGTACAAAGAAGGTAGCTGCGAAGAAACCATGGGTAACAGAAGAAATACTTCAGTTGATTGATGAAAGGAGGAAGTACAAACATGTTCCGGGAAAATCAGGAATACAGAAATACAAGTCGCTGAGGAATGAAATAAATAGGAAGTGCAGGGAAGCTAAGACGAAATGGCTGCAGGAAAAATGTGAAGACATCGAAAAAGATATGATTGTCGGAAGGACAGACTCAGCATACAGGAAAGTCAAAACAACCTTTGGTGACATTAAAAGCAACGGTGGTAACATTAAGAGTGCAACGGGAATTCCACTGTTAAATGCAGAGGAGAGAGCAGATAGGTGGAAAGAATACATTGAAAGCCTCTACGTGGGTGAAGATTTGTCCGATGTGATAGAAGAAGAAACAGGAGTCGATTTAGAAGAGATAGGGGATCCAGTATTAGAATCGGAATTTAAAAGAGCTTTGGAGGACTTACGGTCAAATAAGGCAGAAGGGATAGATAACATTCCATCAGAATTTCTAAAATCATTGGGGGAAGTGGCAACAAAACGACTATTCACGTTGGTGTGCAGAATATATGAGTCTGGCGATATACCATCTGACTTTCGGAAAAGCATCATCCACACAGTTCCGAAGACGGCAAGAGCTGACATGTGCGCGAATTACGCACAATCAGTTTAACAGCTCATGCATCGAAGCTGCTTACAAGAATAATATACAGAAGAATGGAGAAGAAAATTGAGAATGCGCTAGGTGACGATCAGTTTGGCTTTAGGAAAAGTAAAGGGACGAGAGAGGCAATTCAGACGTTACGGCTAATAATGGAAGCAAGGCTAAAGAAAAATCAAGGCACATTCATAGGATTTGTCGACCTGGAAAAAGCGTTCGACAATATAAAATGATGCAAGCTGTTCGAGATTCTGAAAAAAGTAGGGGTAAGCTATAGGGAGAGACGGGTCATATACAATATGTACAACAACCAAGAGGGAATAATACACTCCTGGAAATGGAAAAAAGAACACATTGACACCGGTGTGTCAGACCCACCATACTTGCTCCGGACACTGCGAGAGGGCTGTACAAGCAATGATCACACGCACGGCACAGCGGACACACCAGGAACCGCGGTGTTGGCCGTCGAATGGCGCTAGCTGCGCAGCATTTGTGCACCGCCGCCGTCAGTGTCAGCCAGTTTGCCGTGGCATACGGAGCTCCATCGCAGTCTTTAACACTGGTAGCATGCCGCGACAGCGTGGACGTGAACCGTATGTGCAGTTGACGGACTTTGAGCGAGGGCGTATAGTGGGCATGCGGGAGGCCGGGTGGACGTACCGCCGAATTGCTCAACACGTGGGGCGTGAGGTCTCCACAGTACATCGATGTTGTCGCCAGTGGTCGGCGGAAGGTGCACGTGCCCGTCGACCTGGGACCGGACCGCAGCGACGCACGGATGCACGCCAAGACCGTAGGATCCTACGCAGTGCCGTAGTGGACCGCACCGCCACTTCCCAGCAAATTAGGGACACTGTTGCTCCTGGGGTATCGGCGAGGACCATTCGCAACCGTCTCCATGAAGCTGGGCTACGGTCCCGCACACCGTTAGGCCGTCTTCCGCTCACGCCCCAACATCGTGCAGCCCGCCTCCAGTGGTGTCGCGACAGGCGTGAATGGAGGGACGAATGGAGACGTGTCGTCTTCAGCGGTGAGAGTCGCTTCTGCCTTGGTGCCAATGATGGTCGTATGCGTGTTTGGCGCCGTGCAGGTGAGCGCCACAATCAGGACTGCATACGACCGAGGCACACAGGGCCAACACCCGGCATCATGGTGTAGGGAGCGATCTCCTACACTGGCCGTACACCACTGGTGATCGTCGAGGGGACACTGAATAGTGCACGGTACATCCAAACCGTCATCGAACCCATCGTTCTACCATTCCTGGACCGGCAAGGGAACTTGCTGTTCCAACAGGACAATGCACGTCCGCATGTATCCCGTGCCACCCAACGTGCTCTAGAAGGTGTAAGTCAACTACCGTGGCCAGCAAGATCTCCGGATCTGTCCCCCATTGAGCATGTTTGGGACTGGATGAAGCGTCGTTCACGCGGTCTGCACGTCCAGCACGAACGCTGGTCCAACTGAGGCGCCAGGTGGAAATGGCATGGCAAGCCGTTCCACAGGACTACATCCAGCATCTCTACGATCGTCTCCAGGGGAGAATAGCAGCCTGCATTGCTGCGAAAGGTGGATATACACTGTACTAGTGCCGACATTGTGCATGCTCTGTTGCCTGTGTCTATGTGCCTGTGGTTCTGTCAGTGTGATCATGTGATGTATCTGACCCCAGGAATGTGTCAATAAAGTTTCCCCTTCCTGGGACAATGAATTCACGGTGTTCTTATTTCAATTTCCAGGAGTGTAAGAGTGGACGATCAAGAACGAAGTGCTCGTATTAAGAAGGGTGTAAGAAAAGGCTGTAGCCTTTCGCCCCTACTCTTCAATCTGTACATCGAGGAAGCAATGATGGAAATAAAAGAAAGGTTCAAGAGTGGAATTAAAATACAAGGTGAAAGGATATCAATGATACGATTCGCTGATGACATTGCTATCCTGAGTGAAAGTGAAGAAGAATTAAATGATCTGCTGAACGGAATGAACAGTCTAATGAGTACACAGTATGGTTTGAGAGTAAATCGGAGAAAGACGAAGGTAATGAGAAGTAGTAGAAATGAGAACAGCGAGAAACTTAACATCAGGATTGATGGTCACGAAGTCAACGAAGTTAAGGAATTCTGCTACCTAGGCAGTAAAATAACAATGACGGACGGAGCAAGGAGGACATCAAAAGCAGACTCGCTATAGCAAAAAAGGAATTTCTGGCCAAGAGAAGTCTACAAATATCAAATACCGGCCTTAATTTGAGGAAGAAATTTCTGAGGATGTACGTCTGGAGTACAGCATTGTATGGTAGTGAAACATGGACTGTGGGAAAACCGGAACAGAAGAGAATCGAAGCATTTGAGATGTGGTGCTATAGACGAATGTTGAAAATTAGGTGGACTGATAAGGTAAGGAATGAGGAGGTTCTACGCAGAATCGGAGAGGAAACGAATATGTGGAAAACACTGATAAGGAGAAGGGACAGGATAATAGGACATCTGCTAAGACATGAGGGAATGACTTCCATGGTACTAGAGGGAGCTGTAGAGGGCAAAAACTGTAGAGGAAGACAGAGATTGGAATACGTCAAGCAAATAATTGAGGTCGTAGGTTGCAAGTGCTACTCTGAGATGAAGAGGTTAGCACAGGAAAGGAATTCGTGGCGGGCCGCATCAAACCAGTCAGTAGACTGATGACCAAAAAAAAAAAAAAGGTTTGATCATCACGCAAGTGTTACGGAAATGCTTCAGGAACTCGGGTGGGAGTCTCTAGAGGAAAGGAGGCGTTCTTTTCGTGAATCGCTGCTGAGGAAATTTAGAAAACCAGCATTTGAGGCTGACTGCAGTACAATTTTACTGCCGCCAACTTACATTTCGCGGAAAGACCACAAAGATAAGAGAGATTAGGGCTCGTGCAGAGGCATATAGGCAGTCATTTTTCCCTCGTTCTCTTTGGGAGTGGAAAAGGGGAGAAGATGCTATTTGTGGTACGAGGTACGCTCCTCCACGCAGCGTATGGTGGATTGCGGAGTATGTATGTAGATGTAGATGTAGATTGCCTGTAGCGTCTCTCCTGGACTCGTGACCATATCTGTTGGACCCTAGACGACTGGAAAACCGTGGCCAGGTCGGATGAGCCCCTATTTCAGTTGATAAGAACTGATGTTAGAATTCGAGTGTGGCGCAGACCGCACGAAGCCACGGATCCAAGTTGTCAACAAGGCACTATGCAACTTGATGGTGTCTCCGTAATGGTGCGGGCTGTGATTACATAGACTGTACTGGGTCGTCTGGTCCAATCGATTATTGACTGTAAATGGTTATGCTCGGCTACTTGGAGACCATTTGCAACCAGTCACGGACTTCATGTTCCCAAACAGCGATGGAATTTTTATGGATGACAATTCACCACTGTTCGAGATTCGTTTGAAGAACCATCTGGACAGTTCGAGTGAATGATTTGTTCACCCAAATCGCCCGGCATGAATCCTATCGAACATTTATGGGACATAATCGAGTGGTCAGTTCGCGCACAAACTATTGCATTGACAACGCTTCCGCGATTATGGACGGCTATAAAGGCAGTTTGGCTCTGTATCTTTCTGCAGGGGACTTCCAACGACTTTTTGAATCCGTGCCACGTCGAGCTGGTGCACTATGCCTGGCGGAAGGTGGTCCGACGCGATTTTAGGAGGTATGCTCTGACTTCTGTCACCTCAGTCTATATCGCACAATGAATAAAGGATATAATTGTAATGCCTACTACAATGGAGAATGTTTTTAAAATGGTTCAAATGGCTCTGAGCACTATGGGACTTAACATCTATGGTCATCAGTCCCCTAGAACTTAGAACTACTTAAACCTAACTAACCTAAGGACAGCACACAACACCCAGCCATCACGAGGCAGAGAAAATCCCTGACCCCGCCGGGAATCGAACCCGGGAACCCGGGCGTGGGAAGCGAGAACGCTACCGCACGACCACGAGATGCGGGCGGAGAATGTTTTTCATAATAAAAATGGCGCAGGTTCATATCACATGTGTGTGATAGTTTATTTTACTTCTTTCTTCGTTGCGTTCAGTGCGTTCTAAAAAGATATATTTACTGAATTTAATGCTGAATAAACTAGACAGAAATAAAACCAACAGAATAATAGAACGACTAGCTTGAAAATATTTCAGGCAATGTTATTATGTTATCAGGTGGTTTTAGTGTTCCGACTAGATTATAAAAGCTACCCGTATCTACTGCTCACTCAAAAGATGCTTGGTCTAAATAGTTTGACGCATGCTGCGAATAAAGAAATTGTTCTACGGTATACCAAAGTTAATAGTTGACTGTAAGGAGTAGAAATTTCTGATTTGCAACAAAATATCCCCGCAGTAATTACAATTCGTATTTAGATGTCTATGATGCTGAATATATACCTCCAGCGCGTTGAAACGTTTAGGATTATTGGGTCTGTTATAATGCTCTCTGAACTCACGCGTCTAGATTTTTCTGTGTTGCATTAATCTAGCATTTGGTTTTGCATCACAAGTATTTTTCAACACTCCGTGCTTTTCAAAATGGCTCTGAGCACTATGGGACTTAACAGCTGTGGTCATCAGTCCCCTAGAACTTAGAACTACTTAAACCTAACTAATCTAAGGACATCACACACATTTATGCCCGAGGCAGGATTCGAACATGCGACCGTAGCAGTCGCGCGGTTCCGGACTGCGCGCCTAGAACCGCGAGACCACCGCGACCGGCTCTCCGTGCTTTTAGTTTACGACACAAGATCGCCAGAAAAGACCTAACTACTTTGTGCGAGACGTTTTCTAGTTAAAGGTAACTGATAACAACAGGGAATAGAGACCTTTGCAAATGTTTTTTAAAAACATAAATCTTGTAATACGTATTTTTGCGGGAAGTGTAGCAAGGACTGAACAAGAAAATCTTCACGGTATTCATCCAGTAGAATACCATGATGACACTGGACAGCATGGTTTTAGCTAGATATGTCTTATGCAGCGTCTTTAACCCATCTCCTAGTCAGCATGTAATATCACAAAAAGTGGCCCAAACAGTATTTAAAAACGACAAACAAATTCGCCCTGAACAACGGTAATAATGTCTATAACTTCGGTAAGAGTATTCTAATCGTTGGAAAGTTCATCCTTTTACATGACAAATTTAGCACTCGGCATCAGACCAACACAAGGCACCAGAATTCTTAACGAGAAGTAAAGCTAAATGAATAATCATTGTAAAATTTTGTACATGGCTGCACATTCAGAGACCGTGAATAGTTACAATTGAAAGAAAAACAGCCCTCGGTCACTATTTTTAACAAATTAACCTGGTTTCAGCACTGCTATGAGTGTCTTCCTCAGAATTTAAATCAAAGAATGGTCTATATTCTAGAACATGGTCACAGAAAAGCATGATTGGGTATAAGTATTCAAACAAGAAGTGGTGCCTTATGCAACTGATAATCATTTTGGCATGATTTTAATTTTACTGTGCCCCATTACAGCCGTAATAAACTAAAAGTACGCCTTTGGACTTTCGATCATTGTAGGACTAATAGCAGTAATACTCCATAGTAGCGGATTCCAGTAGAAGGCGCAATTCTCGTTTGTACGTAGACACCCAATTTCGAGTTAACAGGTCTAAAATAGAGGCGTAGCTTTTCTGCTGAGTTGAGCGAGCGACCGCAAACCTACCTTCGTGACGTACGCGCCGCGGCCTTTCTTTCTCGAAGGCCTCGTCCTGGACTATGTGTCGTGCTGTAAGATAGTTTTTCACTTGCATTCAATGATATATGTGCGTGCCGTCTGTAACATACGTCACGAACACGGTTAGTAGTAAAGGATAGTAACTTCATCATGAGATACTTTCATTGCATCAAGAGCGAAAAAGTTGTAAGCGATAAACATTTTTCCTTTCTTATTTTGTAGCGAGAAAAGAATTACGTAAAGGTTTGAAATTGCGTGTGAAGCATTTTGCAAGTCGCTAAGTGCTCTCATTCTCAAATACTGGCTAAATAAAATTTGGGAATTCGCGTGACGCCGGCTACGCTTCTTCACTCTACCCCTTTGCTAGATAGGTGGTTCTTATCACTGCAGCGATTATTGACTGATAGTGAGGTATGTGTATACCAGCTTAGGTTGAAATCGGTCAAGTGGTTTAGGAGGAGATGTGGAACATACATACATACACACATATACATACATACATTTTAATTATATGTAACGATTTAAAAACTGCTCTAATATATTCGAGGCCAGCATGCAGTTAACTCGACTACCAGGGTATGTAGTTCGTGATCGTAGGCAGCGTGATCGGTGATGGCAACCCGAAAATCAAATGGTTCAAATGGCTCTGAGCACTATGGGACTTAACTTCTCAGGTCATCAGTCCCCTAGAACTTAGAACTACTTAAACCTAACTAACCTAAGGACATCACACACATCCGTGCCCGAGGCAGGATACGAACCTGCGACCGTAGCGGTCGCGCGGTTCCAGACTGTAGCGCCTAGAACCGCTCGGCCACTCCGGCCGGCGATGGCAACGCGACAATCGGACAACCAGCAAAGGGCGTCCGGAGGCCATTTGATTTAAACTGTGTACACGCCAGTACATTAAACTGTATTCGTATGCGTCTGGCGTAATATTTTTGGTTGTGCCGTGCCAGGGCGATGGATGGAGATTGTTATTAATATTGAATGAAGTATTTAAAAATTAGCCAGGGATTACGAGACTCAGTGCTTATAATATTTACTTTCAGAATATCTGCTGAAGTTTCGTTGCTCGAGCAGTAAGTCGTTTTCTTGATATTTTGAAAAAGTATGAACAGTTATGTGAACTTTCAATTTTTTACAGGCAGTTCAAGATATTTGTTCGCTTGAAGAATATTACGCTAAATTCGAGCAATATAATTACTTGTTGGAATACATATATATTTACAATAGAATGACTTTTGTGTTGTGCGTAGCGGAATACAAGTACTGGGTCACAAATAGACTGCTTAATCAGTTATCCGTTGCGTATTTTTGAGGGTTTGCTGTACTAGAATCGTATTAGGTGGACGTTTCACCTTCAAACGCTCAGGAGCGGGAAGTTGGAACATACATAAGTTATCACCAAGGTTTCCAACAGCCCGTTTAAATCAGAGATACGCCACATCGTTTTGCTGATTGTATATTACAGGAGTTTTCGCTTTTGTGAAGGTAATTTACCAGAAATTAAAGCAGCTGAGATAACAAACCGAATCTACCCTACTGTAATTACCGTATTTCTCTGTAACAAGCCGCAGGAGACCTCCTCATATATTGACGGCCGCTGTGGATGAGCGGTTCTTGGCTCTTCAGTCCTGAACTGCGCTGCTGCTATGGTCGCAGGTTCGAATCCTGCCTCGGGCATGGATGTGTGTGATGTCCTTAGGTTAGTTCGGTTTAAGTAGTTCTAAGTCTAGGGGACTGATGACCTCATATGTTAAGTCCCATACTGCTTAGAGCCATTTGAACCACTTTTGAGTCCTCGTATTCCTAATATCGAAACACTCAGAAAATATTGCTGAACAACCTCAGAAATTTTGTTGAAGTTCAAGGTCACACTTTATATCGCTCGCACCACTAAGGATTTCGACGAATTGTTCCTAGACTGAAACACTACAGACTTCACAAGCAGTTCTGTCTTGAGAGGAAGAAAGGTGTCAAAACTACTTTTTATTCGGCGCAGCCAGTTGAAATTAAGGTCTTCCAGCCAGGTCAGTGCCATTAAAATAATTAGATGTGACAAAACCTAATTATTGGTTTCTCCGTCGTAAGTTTAATGCAATTAATTAAAGAGAATATTACACCAAATGTGTTTCGCTTTTATTTAGAGAGCATCTTCGGTGGTCACTCTGCAAATTGGATACATGTGTTTGTACATGTTTGGTTGTTGTCGATTAAAAGCAGCATTTTGTTTATAAAGTTGGTGTGCAATTTACTTAGTGTTTCTGCCTCTTGTTCACATACTCTCCAAACTACTGCTCCTTTCCTCTCTGTTAGCAGAGGTTGATGTCGAAATAAACTTCGTTACACACATACATTTGGCAGTTTTTGCCTTTCTGCACTCTGCATTTGCGTTATTTACACTTCACCTCACTTTTGGAAGCCGAGCAGAAGTTATGTGTGGCTCACAAATGAACAGACATAAACACTGTAGTACTGTGTTTCGCTGTCTCTCTATTTGCTTTGTTATTGCTCGCGTAACAACTAATATATGAGATAAAATATGTTGCTACGAAAAGAGCCCTGAAATACTTTTTAGGGTTGCTGTGCTGTGACTTTCTTTGGATCATTAATTTTCAACAAAACAAAATATATTATGTTATTATTCTGGATCTGGCTTTCTATTAAAGGAACATCGTTTCGTTACTGTAACTCGCTATAAAATTCAACATATCTTCCTTACTTTACAGTTATTGAAAAGGTTACTGAAAATTATATCGTTATCAGTACTGATGTTACAGTACGCAATGTTTCTTCAATATCAAAATTTTGCAGTGGATTTTTGTTAACAGTAAAACACCAATAAGTACCACGACTAACACGAGAACATGACTTATCAGAGAAGAAAATGTTTTTACTATAATGTTTGCCAGACCAGAACTGCTCACAGCAAGATTTCTTTTATGTTATGAAGGTAAATTATCTTTTTGTACTGTTAATAATATATCATCCGCAACCCGCGTCCACCTGTAAAACACATCGTAAAATCTGCTGCTCTGCCCTGAAATTCCGAAAGCTGAAAGAAATAATTTTAGTTCACTATTACCTGTCCGCTTCTTTGCGGTATGACTGGTTTCATTTGATGCAGTTTGAATGCGCCGCGGCAGGGGCTCGTTCGTTCGTAGCGCAGCTCTGCACCACGAATAATATTGAAATAGCTGAAAATGTCTTGCAAGGATGGGATAAAATACCAGGCAAGCTTATTACAAATCATAATGCAAGTTGTCACTAAGTAACTCTATTCAAAACATTTAGACAGATTAAATTATTACACACCATTACAAATCAGTACTTAGTCGGAACCGCGTGGCTGCTACGGTCGCAGGTTCGAATCCTGCCTCGGGCGTGGATGTGTGTGATGTCCTTAGGTTAGTTAGGTTTAAGTAGTTCTAAGTTCTAGGGGACTGATGACCACAGATGTTAAGTCCCATAGTGCTCAGAGCCATTTTTTACAAATCAGTACCTAATGGCGTCCTTCTCTCAATCTTGACAAAAGAATGCTACAAGCGTACAATATAGCGTCACAGGCTCTTCCTATTCACCTAACTCCAAGAAGACGACAGAGAAATTACTGCACGGTCACTACTATTTATACTCGTAGTGACATATTCTCATCTTTGTTTGATATTTAATAAGTATCGTCTGTGGCGGTTTCAGTACTCGCCGAGACAGATATTATCTGTAAAAAATCGGTACATAATTCTATACACGTATAAAACATGTCACATAATGACTTCTCTTTATTACATTAAGTTCACACAATTGTTGTCCACGCAATTACAATAATCCAGTTCAATTATTCTTTTCTCCTTTTTTTACCACATATAATATGTGTTTTGCTAGGAGACGTTACATGTGGTAACTTTTGTTCTACTTCAGAAGTGAGGTGAAGTGTAAATAACGCAAATGCAGCGTAAGAAAAAGTGCAGAAAGACAAGAAAACTGTGAAGTGTATATGTGTAACGAAGTTTATTTTCACATCAACCTCTGCTAAAAACGGAGGAAGAAGCAGTGGTTTGAAGAGCATGTAAACAAGAGGCAGAAACACCGTAAGTAAACTGCATATTAACTTCATAAACAAAGCGCTGTTTTTAATCTAAAACAACCAAAAATGTACAAACATATTAATCCAATTCATATTTTGACCACAGAAGATTCTTTGTAAATAAAACGCTTCTGGTGTAAAATTCTCTTCAATTAATTGCAGTAAGCTTAAGACGGAGAAACCAACTGATTTTAACAGCTGTTGCAGAAGATGACCATATTATGTTTAGAAGTCCTTGTAAATCAGTTGGCAACAGTAGCTAAATAAAAAAGTAGGCCTATTTATTTTCTCTCTCCCTCTCTCTCTCTGGAAGGCTATTTAGGAAGACTGTTCCAGTTTAGTTAAATGCCAAGTCACGTTTCATTTTGCTCTAATGTGAGTGCAGTACCGCTTTAACTGGCAGGCTGCAGCAAGTCTTGGCGTGTAAGGGCGACCTACAGCCGATCAGCTGTTGTGTAACGCTGTGAGAACAGCTTGGCTTGACTGGTGGCGCCGCCACTATCCCTGACCTTCCGCAACGCCTCCTCGCTTGCGGTCCGCTAGTCGCGCAAGGTGTCGCGCGTCGCCAGGCAACCAGGCTAACAGACAAGTGCAGGAGGTGGCCGCATTGCCAACTAGCAGCAGCGCGCAGCCGCACAGTGCCCGCGTTCCGGCAAAAGGATTTTCGTTTCATCAATTACGATATTAGCGCAAAACAAAATATCTGACCATCGAAATAAGCAGTGTGATTTGCACTTTACCCAGTATCTGCTATTGCAAATGTGATACGAGTTGGAAATGCTAATTCTTTTTGAAAAAATGAGGTATCAGCCAGCAGTTTGGTTTCATCTCTTTGGCCAATAACAGAGAAAGAGCGGAAGCGAGAAAGAGAGAGAGAGAGAGAGAGAGAGAGAGAGAGAGAGATAGTTAAAAACTTTTATCGCAATAACGTTTTGAAAGACATACTTACTATATACATTCATTAAACTTTTCTGACAAACTGAGTTTATAAACACTGATTGAATCAAACCGATATCGTCCAGAAACACAAATGTTTATAATTAATGTTACTAAATAAAATACAATGTAGCTGACAAACAGCCTTTGGAGCCGCCAACAGACGCCGCCGCTGCAGTCACCGTCGCCGCCCCCTTGACCAGCAACGTAACTTCAAAGCGAAAGAGCCTTCCGAGGACAGTTCTATAACAGGGTTACATCCGATAGCAGGAGGTAGCGCGCTAGAACCCAATTCAGCGCATGCGCAGAACGGCCATGTCTCGTTTAGTTGGCCGCACACGGCGCCAGATGTCTCTACTCTCCCAGTCACAACGATTCTTACAGCATCCAGACGCTTCCAAAGTTTTACCTAACGTGTTTGTCATTTTATACAGTATTATACACACGCTAGTCTTCACTGTGTGACTACGAATGTACGTAGACTGCGAATTAGGGGTTCTGGAATGACGAATGACAGATTTGGTAATTCTGCCAGTTCATATTTGAAATGATACGAGAAAATCGAGTACCTGCAGCGCCGAATATTTAATACCCAAGAAAAAAAGGTTAAAAGTATATATGAATTACATCGGTAGAGAAACTTACACATAGCAGACACAATATAAAAGTCCAAACTGCTTAAGATGAACCGCTGCTGTAACCTTTTTTGTCATCAAATTCATAATATCTACTGAGAAATCCAATAATATTGTAAAGAGGATGGATATTTCGTTTGGTGCAGTGTAATTGTGGTGTTTATAAGTTACGCGCAAGATTGTGTAAGCGATGTTAAATCTGTGCCAAGTACGAGAGGAAGAATAACAACCCACACAATAATTATACGGTAACTGCAGTAAAAACTAACCGTTTAGATAAAAGAAAAAAACAAACGCGGGCAGAAAAAAGTGGGCGTTTCATGATATGGCACTCAGACTTCAGAACGCACCGCACAGGAAATAAAATCAGCAACAAAAATTTAAGTGTGCCACTAACGGTTTTTTACGGACCTTGGTATCCACCGAGCAACGTGGCTGCATGATTGGTCTACTGTTTTCTTGCGGAGCAGAACACATTGCAAAGGTCCCTTCACTGTTAGTTATGTATTCCCCATGTTCAGAAAGTGCTGTTGGTAATCTTCGAATAATGCACATTGATGCGATGACCTCCGTAAAACAAATAATTTGTGGTGTCTGTTTTAAGAAACAATTGTTGGTTGCTAGGTTGTAGTACATTTGCATGGTATACCAAAAATTTAGCGTAGAAATCCAAGTTAAGGATAAATAGCCATCACAACAATACCAAGTATTACATCATCTCTAGTTCACTCTGTACTTAAGTATCCTGCTCTCTCCTTCTCTCATATTCCTTGTTTTGGCTTATACTTCAGCAGACACTTTTGTGTTCTGGTTTCTTGCTTTCTTGTTTAATACTCTTCGCATTGGATATTATATCCCAAACAGTGGCCATCACCTTACCGGCTGACAAAACGGCCTTTGCCTTCTCTGCAGTTTCACTATCCTTGGTTCATTGCTCTGAATTCCGTTTTGACTCTGGTGCGTAACGATGGATCCAAGTTTCATCAACAGTCAAAAATCGGCGCAAAACGACGGATTGCGATTAAGCATCGCCAGGCATTGTACTAAAATGTTGTGCCGGATTGTGAATACACATCGCCAGGCGTTGTGCTTAAATGTTGCGCCGAATGCCTTTTTGGTCGACTGAGAGCAATCGCGGTATCAACCTCGCACACAGCTTCTTCATAGGCAGTTCTCCGTGCAGAATATTACGCACTCACTCATTTGAGATGCCTACAGTCTCAGCAACTCCACAAATTTTTTCTCGGCTGCCTTGCATTACCGTGTCATGGATTTTGTCAATCTTTTTTTTCCTTTTTGGTGACCTCAGTCGCACGGCCGGAGTGCCCTTCGTTTTCTGTGCTTGTCCGACCACGTTTAAGTTCATACTCCAAAAGTAAATGGTCTTCAGTGATGGTGCAGTCCGTGTGAACTTCATCCAATCCTGTTTTGATTTGTGCTGCAGTCCAATACTTGAAATGAAAATATTTAATGGTTCAAATGGCTCTGAGCACTATGGGACTCAACTGCTGTGGTCATCAGTCCCATAGAACTTAGAACTACTTAAACCTAACTAACCTAAGGACATGACACACACCCATGCCCGAGGCAGGATTCGAACCTGCGACCGTAGCAGCAGCGCGGCTCCGGACTGGAGCGCCTAGAACCGCACGGCCACCGCGCTCGGCAAAATATTTAATAACAGCATGAAACTCGGTTTTCTCAATTTTCAATAGCAGTCCACACACTGATCAATTCAGACGGCTGTCAACGATGAACTGTACGCTGCACATCGTTGAAATTCTTCATCGATCCTTGGAATAATCAAGCTTACCAACCCTGAAGGCCAACAAAAATGTTCTGCTCTTTCATCGAAATTTACCAGACTTATCAAGTCACCCTAGAATTTGTTTTGAAAATAAAATTTCTTTGCGGGATTCATCGAAGCCGGAAGAAATTTATCGCCGTGGATAACGAGTTACGAGAAACTGGATCATTCAATCACAGAGATTGACAGGGCTTATCAACCAAGAATTTTTTTGCACAGGTTTCGTTGGTTTCGAGGAATAAAGTTGAGAGTGCTGCTTGAGCGACGATTACACCGGTCATGAACATCTACCGCTAACAATGATCTTAAACCCAGAGATCAGCTGTGTCCATAGATTATTCAGCACAGTTCGACGCGCAAGTCGCCGAAGTGGCGTCAACTCGAATGACTTGCACCAGGCGAACTGTCTACCCGACGCGAGGCCCTAGCCACATGGCATTTCCATCCAGCACAATTATTCATTGCATACTTTCATCAGCTGCTGTGAGACTGCGTTATTGCTCAAATTTGTGAGCTGTATGTCTAAATAAAAAAAACCTAAATATTCATTCAATTCAGGGATTCAAATGGTTCAAATGGCTCTGAGCACTATGGGACTTAACATCTATGGTCATCAGTCCCCGAGAACTTAGAACTACTTAAACCTAACTAACCTAAGGACATCACACACATCCATGCCCGAGGCAGGATTCGAACCTGCGACCGTAGCAGTCGCGCGGCTCCGGACTGAGCGCCTAGAACCGCTAGACCACCGCGGCCGGCTCAATTCAGGGAAACCACGGAATGTCCAAATCCCGAATGTCTGTATTGTCATCCTGCTGAATGCGCGCCCAGTGTCACTACTACACCATCTCGCTCGTTGTAATTTAGGGCCTAAATGTTTGGAACACTCTGCGTGCATTCGTGAGCAACTGAAGTAGATATAGCTTACATAGTACCCTCGCTGCAAATAGTGACACAAAAATCTTCATTTTTGAGTTTTTAATGTGACAGAGTCGAAGAACCGATATCTGCCCAGTAGTCAAAAGTGTGTTTCTACAGTTTCTAATTTGACAGTTACAGGAGAGATGTGCCACTTTAACTATATGAAGTGGGAAGGTACTCATGACAACAAGAGCGTTGCATTATTAGTTGAGTAGTAAAATCCACAGCGAGGGGGTCGTTGTTAAGAAGTTCAAAACAGTATTATTTTGAGTTGTGTCGTTTTTCGGTAGTGAAGTCACAAGAAAGCAGAGTGATATTTCTATTTGTGACTCTTTAGTCGATCATGGTAAGCTTTGAAATTTTGTAATTTAACCATTGTTAGATTTCCAAGTAAACACGATACTTTTGACTGTAGCATGAATTCATTATTTGCGGTGATGTATTGTTATGTTTTGAGTTACTTCAGTTTAGAAGAATTATTTCCTAACTTTCTCAGTTGTGCCGGTTTTGAAGAAGTAGATTAGCACATTTGAATTGTGTCACTTTCTAAGAATATACTCATACGTTTCATTTCTGTTCCCTTTTCGTGCAGAAGAATGTTGTCATTAGTATCCGCTGTTCATGTTTTGCACTTTAATACAGGGGATGGACATCTTGCTAATCTAGAATGTGTTCATGGAAAATAAGCCCATGTAACAAATCCAAGTGATGAGGCACAAAAGGAAGAACGTAATAGCATACTTAATGAACTACATTGTCGTAGAAATGCATAATCCATAGTGATATCGTATAATGAAATGGCAGCAGTTGTTACTGCTACCAGCCCTGAAGAAGATAGAAGTGACATCTATGCAGGTAGGTCACAAAATAGATTGGCTAAAGATCGTTATAATCAATTTCCTCTGCCTGAAAACAACAAGAACGTATTGTAGTTCTTATTATAAAGACGTTCTCAGAATTTATTGACTATTCGAACTGTTCATTAAGATTCAGTCATTTTAATGTCTAATAACTGTTAGACTTTTATATTACTAAATATTACTGTCATCGGATTTGTACATCTGAATTTGTGAAAGTTTTTGTTAAATGTATCTAATTTCCGGAAAGGTAATGTGTTTGCAGCAATGGGCACCAAAAACCTATCAGTCAAAATCTGTGCTACGCAATGTGTGACTTAATTAAAAGTAAAACAGTATTAATAAGCATAAACTTAAAGTCAAAAGTGCCTTATGTACATATTTCATTTCAGGAAAGTGTCAGAACTCTAAATAATCAACAGCTATAGGTCTGATAGAGACACTAATAGTGGCATAACTAAAACAAAAGTGGTCCAGCGGTTCTAGGCGCTCAGTCTGGAACCGCGTGACTGCTACGGTCGCAGGTTCGAATCCTGCCTCAGGCATGGATGTGTGTGATGCCCTTAGGTTAGTTAGGTTTAAGTAGTTCTAAGTTCTAGGGGACTGATGACCACAGATGTTAAATCCCATAGTGCTCAGAGCCATTTGAACCATTTGAACTAAAACAAAGAGCAGTTGTTTGGGGTTAAGGCCAGAAATGAGTGAAGCACCATATCCATCCTCGTCTGATAAATTTGTTCGTGTTTATAATGTATCATTGTTGCCAAAAACGTTTTTCGTGGTTTAAGGAAAATCCGACTTTTGCGTTGTGTCACACGTTGGACGAACTGCGATCCCTTCACCATGGAGAATGGAATAGTTCACTGCGCCACGTGACGGGAATGGCGCTATACCGTGTATTGACCGCCAGAGTGACAGTCAAGGGCGGTATGGAAAGAGGCGTAATATCAAGACTTTCATTACGGTCAGGTGATGACTGTCCGACCTATAGAAAACTCCCTCTCCGAGATATAACATGCACACGGTTTACCACGTGACATAGTACTGCGAGTTGCCAGATTCGGAGAAAATTGCCCCCGCAACTGCCAATTGAGATAGAGTGAGATACGCGCATCTTGAACACAACTCGAATCCGTATACTGGAGCTGTAGGTGGCCGTTGAATAGCCAGGGATCAGAACAGCTCTCCGACACTTTCAGCAACTCGTGGAGTCCATGGCACAACACGGCGCCGAGTCATCATGGTGTGGCAGGCTTTTAGGTTCGCGCCTCTAGTTCAGCGATTCCCAACCTTTCTGAAACGATGACACCTGAGTGCAATCAGACGTTGGCAGGTACCCCTACTCCACATTAGCGCCTATCTAAACTTTAAGATGAAATGGAATTTTCTTTGTACTCTTCTATTTAAAAATGACGAAAAGTAAATTATGTTTACTTTTTGTGCGCTTTATTAATCCACGAACTTACGTGTCAGTGAGACAATTGTCACAGACTGATAAAGTAATAGTCAGTATATCGCGAGTGTTACGTATAGATTTCTCTCAGAATAGGAGGTTACTATCTACAGTGTGAGCAGACACTTGTTATAACACATGCTTCCTCTGCACTACTCCTCTGTCAAGCGACAGTTGCTTTGTACATGCCCCGCACACCCATTATAACTAGCCAAGTTCAAATGTGTGCGCTACGCTTAGTCTTTGTAAATCGCTTCACTACCGGACAGCTTACTTCTGAACTGGCAGAAATTGGAAGACTTCAGGCTGCCAGTGCCTTGTGTCTGACCACTACCACTAATAATAATAATAATAATAATAATAATAATAAGAAGAAGAAGAAGAAGAAGAAGAAGAAGAATATTGTCAAGGTCCATTACATAGTTACTGTTGTGTTGTGCTGTCAATTAATTCGTTTATCTTTTGCGAAGTGAATAATGAAACAGTTTTCTGGGCCATCGTAGGAATCCCCTACAACAGGCAGAAGGCATTTCCACAAGATATTGGGTTGGTCCACAAGTTCGTAGTGTTTTTCCATAACTTTAACGTCAATAATTTACTCTTCTTCACAATTTACAATAATCTGCCAACGTTGGGGTAACTTTTCGGTTCTGTGACTGTAGGAATCACGTGCTTTTGAAGAACATGTCGAGCCATATTCGGAGCGCAATTTCATCATAAAAGTAAATTCTCTGAAGGTTGTTCGATAGATAGGTGAAAATCTGAAGGGGCAAGATCAGGTGGGTGCGGAATGACTTCCAAACCCAACTCCTATATAGGGGTTTTTGTCAATCTAGCAGAATGCGAGCGGGCGTTATTGTGGAGTAGCATCACTTCACGCAGTCATCCTGGTCGTTGTTCGTGGACTGTGTCTGCAAGACGTCTCAGTTGTTTACAATAAATGTCAGAAGTGACGGCTACGTCTCGGAGAAGCAGTTCGTAATATATCACACCGTCGCTGTTCCATCAGATGCATAACATTATGTGGATGCTAGCAGATCTTTGTACGGGTAACTGCTGCTTTATTTTGACCCAACCATTCTTTTCCGTTCCTTATGTTAGCGCAAAGACACCACTTCTCGTCCCCAGTAACGATACGGGGTAGGAATTGTCGGTGTTCTTCACGAGCCAATTGATGATGAGCAAGCAGAGATGCACATACAGCACGCACTGATTGTTATGGTTTTGGCTTAGAGCATGCCGTACCCACGCACCCGATTGTTGAACCTTCCCCCATTTCATGAAGACGTCGCACGATGGTGGAATGATCACACATTTGACAGTTATCGAGTGCACTTACGTGGATCATTGTGGATAAATGCGTTTAAACGACCTTCATCAAACCGCGAAAGTCCTCCTGAACTTGGAGTGCCAGTAATGTCAAAACGATCACCAATAAAAGGAGAAACCCATTTTATTACTATACTTTCTCCAATGGCATTGTCCCCATACACGGCGCAAGTGTTTCTGGTTACCTCCGCTGTTGTACCCTTGTACTGAACCGAAACAGAGAATATACCGGATATATTCCGATTTGTCCACTTGGCACTCCATTTTCTAGCGTCCACAGCTCCATTCACTATCTCCAAATGACAATATGTAAACTCAAATAGCAACCGTGAACGACAAATAAAAAATGACAATCTAGAAATAAACCCGCAGCAACCGAAATACCTACATGCCAAACAAAACCGCTATGAAATTATGTACCAAACTACTATTTAAGCGAATGTATGGTACATATCTCAGTATTACTGTGATAGATGCTTGGTACAAAGTACGTGTGTAGTGGGTGGACTCTGTGAGGAAAATGTTGTTCATAGATTTGTTTCACAAGCTGTAATCTTCAGCACATTATGTCACGTATTAATACTAGTCCTTGAAAATAATGTAGTTATTGGTAACGTATGTAAACAATATTGCAGTCTTATGATGTAGTGGTAATAGTAATGACATTTTAGAAATAATTTAGTCTCGTGACCGAAACACTGTCGAATGCACTTGTTTTAGCGTCTCAGAATATTTAACTTTGCCCTCAGGCGGTAACCATCCTACCCCCCCCCCCCCTCCGGGTTGGGAACCACCGTTCTAGTGGTGTATAATGATTAATAACGAAAACCGACACAGGATGAAGTTCACGATAGTAGAAGAAAAATTGTTTCAGTAAACATCAGTCCGCAAAGGATCCGTTGAAGGGAAAATTGCGAATGTGTGGTTACAAGCGGCCACTAATTTCAGAGTGAAATATTGTCTTAGCTAAAACAAACATATTTTGAAACGTAACCATTTTTATTCAAACCCCACCTAATTGGTCTCATGTTTCACCCATTCACTACTTTAGCAAGAAATACAACTTTACTTCATCATTTTACTTCTTACAATGTACTGCACATTGAGTTCTCCGTCCGAACAGGCCACGCTAAGCCCAATGGATTACCAACCGACTGCCGTGTCATCCTCAGCCGATAGGCATAATTGGATGAGGATACGGAGGGGCGTGTGGTCAGCACACCGCTCTCCCAACCGTTGTCAGCTTTTGTGACCAGAGTCGCTGCTTCTTAATCAAAAAGCTCCTCAATTGGCCTTACAAGGGCTGAGCGCACCCCGCTTGCGAACAACGCTCGGCAGAGGCCCGCGGTCGCCCATCCAAGTGTTAACCAAGACCGACAGCGCTTAATTTTATTGATCTGACGAGAACAGGTGTTACCATTCCGACAAGGCCGTCGGCGTACTGCTCATTAGTAGCTCTTAAAAGTTTTCCATGTATTTCCCTCGTTCTTGGATGTTACTCTATAATTAATTCGGAATTCTTTCTAATGCCTCCGCATCTTCTCGTAATCTTGACAAGAGCTAACAATTCGCTGCTCCAGTTCTTCAACCGTATCAATGGAACTGCCTTAAACACAGGCCCGGCTCCAGGGATTTAGACGCCCAGTGTGAGGATTTAAAACCCCTTCCCCTCCCCCCTCCAAATCTTCAATTTTACGCTTTTAGGTATATTCACCCATGACGCCTTTTTTTCACATATCACAATTACTCACACGACTTTTTGACGTGAACACGTGTTTGAGAGCATAGTCAGGTATGAGACACACTAGTCCGATCCACGAACGATAGCGGTTCGCGCATGTCGAGCCACAGGCGGGGATTGCATTATTGACGATTCCAAACGACAGCTGTGGTACGTGCATGCGCGTGCTTTCCGCTTGAAGAAAGCGTATATACCGCAAATTATCTGTATCGCTTGCTTCTGCAGAATTTATCACTTACCTCAACAATCACCGATTGCAAATCGCAACAAATGGAGTAGAAATGCGCTAAACAGCTCGCTACGGCCACGTTTAATGTCCGCCCCAGCTACGGCATAAACAGCAGAGCGCTCGCAATGCTACTGAACGCCCATGCGTGACGTAGGCGCGCAGAACAAGCCTGAACTCGACCACAGTCATTCGTGACTCCAACTACAGTCAATTAAACAGAACTGAAACGTTTACAGTCTGACACATTCTGAGTTTTAACTCAAAAATTAATCGTGTCAACCAGAGTTATGCCACTCGCAGAGGACATAACTAAAATCTGTTTACTTCTTGGCGTTCCTTGAGCAGAGGGGAGCGTCCGGTGCACTGGGTACTGCATTGTCGGTGTTGTCGTCGGAGCTTCTGCTGTACGAAGTGGAAGGTCGCAGGACAGCGAGTCGCTTACGTGTGAGTGCTTTATTTATTGGAAAGAAAACGTACATAAATCGCCAGTTTGTATTTAGTAGTACTTAAGGGAAAAACGGCTGTGGTCAGATATCGAGAAGGCGCGTTCTCCGACATGCCGGGGCCACGATTTACGGTTCAAAACAAACAATTCAGTCGAATTCTAAGTAAAGTCGTTGAAACTCAAGCAGCGCGAAATATGACGGATCTGGAGAATTCGTGCAGTGCAGTTTAGTTGCTTCAGCTCGAAAATAAGGTTTCATAGGTTTCTTTTCTGTGCGATCTTAATATTGATATCGACTGATTATGGTTTCAACACCGAGAAATAAAAGGGAACGACGAAAAACTTAAAAGAAGTTGCAGACAAAGCAGTAAAAATTTATTTAGTGAGGAGTGGCAAGAAGGAGAGCAATGTAAATGCTTCCAGAATGAGATTTTCACTCTGCAGCGGAGTGTGCGCTGATATGAAACTTCCTGGCAGATTAAAACTGTGTGCCTGACCGAGACTCGAACTCGGGACCTTTGCCTTTCGCAGGCAAGTGCTCTACGAACTGAGCTACCGAAGCACGACTTCGCAGGAGAGCTTCTGTAAAGTTTGGAAGGTAGGAGACGAGGTACTGGCAGAAGTAAAGCTGTGAGTACCGGGCGTGAGTCGTGCTTCGGTAGCTCAGTTGGACGCCGGCACGGTAGCTCAGCGTGTTTTGTCAGAGAGCGGCTTGGCCTCTGTAATAAAAAAACTGAGTGAAGGAATTAACGATCAACTTGAACGGATGTTTTGTGACGTCCGCCCAGACCAAACGCAACGAACTATATCGAACAAAATGAAAAAAAGGAAAAAAAAGTGGTTAGATCGCGGATGCGATACGAAAGGTCACGGTATCGTGCATGGGTAGATGCAAAAAAAAAAAAAAAAAAAAAAAAAGTTGGTTGAGCACTTGTCCGCGAAAGGCAAAGGTCCCGAGTTCGAGTCTCGGTCGGGCACACAGTTTTAATCATCCAGGAAGTTTCAATGTAAATGCTGTTAATGGCAGATCCAGAGGAGAGGGGGCGGTGGAGGAATGTGCCATTCAACTTTCCACGCGTAAACGCCGCTTAATCACGTTGTCGGGATTCAAAAGACTATGACATGTGACGGGCAGAGAATATTTTACTTATTCCTTATTTATTTATGTATTGCAATTTTTTTTTATCAGCGATACTGCTATATGTATTTAAGGTTGCTGTGTATGAACTGTTTGACCATCATATGCTGACAGTTATCTCTATTTCTTTATTATAAAGTTTTTCGATTCTAGAGGTATCAAAATTGATGATGGTGTTTTTCAACTGTTTTGAAAGACGTACCCCCATGAACCATGGACCTTGCCGTTGGTGGGGAGGCTTGCGCGCCTCAGCCATACAGATAGCCATACCGTAGGTGCAACCACAACGGAGGGGTATCAGTTGAGAGACCAGACAAACGTGTGGTTCCTGAAGAGGGGCAGCAGCCTTTTCAGTAGTTGCAGGGTCTGGATAATTGACTGATCTGGCCTTGTACACTAACCAAAACGGCCTTGCTGTGCTGGTACTGCGAACGGTTGAAAGCAAGGGGAAGCTACAGCCGTAATTTTTCCCGAGGGCATGCAGCTTCACTGTATGCTTAAATGATGATGGAGTCCTCTTGGGTAAAATATTTCGGAGGTAAAATAGTTCCCCATACGGATCTCCGGGCGGGGACTACTCTGGAAGACGTCGTTATCAGGAGAAAGAAAACTGGCGTTCTACGGATCGGAGCGAGGAATGTCAGGTCCCTTAATCGAGCAGGTAGGTTAGAAAATTTAAAAACGGAAATGGATAGGTAAAAGTTAGATATAATGGGAATTAGTGAAGTTCGGCGGTAGGAGGAACAAGACTTCTGGTCAGGTGAATACAGGGTTATAAATACTAAATCAAATAGGGGAAATGCTGGAGTAGGTTTAATAATGAATAAAAAAAAATAGGAGTGCGGGTAAGCTACTACAAACAACATAGTGAACACATTATTGTGGCCAAGATAGACACGAAGCCTACCACAGTAGTACAAGTTTATATGCCAACTAGCTCTGCAGATGACGAAGAGATTGATGAAATGTATGATGAGGTAAAAGAAATTATTCAGATAATGAAGGGAGACGAAAATTTAATAATCATGGGTGACTGGAATTCGATAGCAGGAAAAGGAAGAGAAGGAAATGTAGTAGGTGAATATGGAATGAGGGTAAGGAATGAAAGAGGAAGCCGCCTGGTAGAATTTTGCACAGAGCATAACTTAATCATAGCTAACTCTTGGTTCAAGAATCATGAAAGAAGGTTGTGTACATGGAAGAGGCCTGGAGACACTGCAAGGTTTCAGATAAATTATATAAAAGTAAGACAGAGATGTCGGGTGATGCTGAGGGAATTAGATTAGGAAATGAGACACTTAAAGTAGTAAAGGAGTTTTGCTATTTAGGGAGTAAAATAACCGATGGTGGTCGAAGTAGAGAGGATATAAAATGTAGACTGGCAATGGCAAGGAAAGCGTTTCTCAAGAAGAGGAATTTGTTGACATCGAGTATAGATTTAAGTGTCAGGAAGTCGTTTCTGAAAGTATTTGTATGGAGTGTAGCCATGTATGGAAGTGAAACATGGACGATAACTAGTTTGGACAAGAAGAGAATAGAAGTTTTCGAAATGTGGTGCTACAGAAGAATGCTGAAGATAAGGTGGGTAGATCACGTAACTAATGAGGAGGTATTGAATAGGATTGGGGAGAAGAGAAGTTTGTGGCACAACTTGACTAGAAGAAGGGATCGGTTGGTAGGACATGTTTTGAGGCATCAAGGGATCACAAATTTAGCATTGGACGGCAGTGTGGAGGGTAAAAATCGTAGAGGGAGACCAAGAGATGAATACACTAAGCAGATTCAGAAGGATGTAGATTGCAGTAGATACTGGGAGATGAAGAAGCTTGCACAGGATAGAGTAGCATGGAGAGCTGCATCAAACCAGTCTCAGGACTGAAGACCACAACAACAACAACAACAACAAGGCAGAGATTTAGGAACCAGGTTTTAAACTGTAAGACATTTCGAGGGGCAGATATGGACTCTGACCACAATCTATTGGTTATGAACTGTAGATTAAAACTGAAGAAACTGCAAAAAGGTGGGAATTTAAGGAGATGGGAACCGGATACACCGACAGAACCAGAGGTTGTAGGGAGTTTCAGGGATAACATTAGGGAACGATTGACAGGAATGGGTGAAAGAAATACAGTAGAAGAAGAATGGGTAGCTTTGAGGGATGAAATAGTGAAGACAGCAGAGGATCAAGTAGGTAAAAAGACGAGGGCTAGTAGAAATCCTTGGGTAACAGAAGATATATTGAATTTAATTGACGAAAGGAGAAAATATAAAAATGCAGTAAATGAAGCAGGCAAAAAGGAATACAAACGTCTCAAAAATGAGGTCGACAGAAAGTGCAAAATGGCTAAGCAGAGATGGCTAGAAGACAAATGTAAGGATGAAGAGGCATATCTCACCAGCGGTAAGATAGATACTGCCTACAGGAAAATTAAAGAGACCTTTGGAGAAAAGAGAGCCACTTGCATGAATATCAAGAGCTCAGATGGAAACCCAGTTGTAAGCAAAGAAGGGAAAGCAGAAAGGTGGAAGGAGTATATAGAGAGTCTGTAGAAGGGCGATGAACTTGAAGACAATATTATGGAAAAGGAGCAGGATGCAGATGAAGATGAAATGAGAAATATGATACTGCGTGAAGAGTTTGACAGAGCACTGAAAGATCTAAGTCGAAACAATGCCCCAGGAGTTGACAACATTCCATTAGAACTACTGACAGCCTTGGGAGAGCCAGCCCTGACGAAACTCTACCATCTGGTGAACAAGATGTATGAGACAGGTGAAATACCCCCAGACTTCAAGAAGAATATAAAAATTCCAATCCCAAAGAAAGCAGGTGTTGACAGATGTGAAAATTACCGAACTATCAGTTTAATAAGTCACGGCTGCAAAATACTAACGCGAATTCTTTACAGACGAATGGAAAATCTGGTAGGAGCTGACCTCGGGGAAGATGAGTTTGGACTCCGTAGAAATGTTGGAACACGTGAGGCAGTACTGATCCTACGACGTATCTTAGAAAATAGGTTAAGGAAAGGCAAACCTACGTTTCTAGCATTTGTAGACTTAGAGAAAGCTTTTGACAATGTTGACTGGAATACTCTCTTTCAAATTCTAAGCCGGCCGGAGTGGCCGAGCGGTTCTAGGCGCTACAGTCTGGAACCGCGCGACTGCTACGGTCGCAGGTTCGAATCCTGCCTCGGGCATGGATGTGTGTGATGTCCTTAGGTTAGTTAGGTTTAAGTAGTTCTAATTTCTAGGGGACTGATGACCTCAGACGTTAAGTCCCATATTGCTCAGAGCCATTTGAACCATTTTCAAATTCTGAATGTGGCAAGAGTAAAATACAGGGAGCGAAAGGCTATTTACAATTTGTGCAGGAACCAGATAGCAATTATAAGAGTCGAGGGGTATGAAAGAGAAGCTGTGGTTGGGAAGGGAGTGAGAGATGGTTTTAGCCTCTCCCCGGTGCTATTCAATCTGTATTGAGCAAGCAGTAAAGGAAAGAAAAGAAAAATTCGGAGAAGGTATTAAAATGCATGAAGAAAAAATAAAAACTTTGAGGTTCGACGATGACATTTTAATTCTGTCAGTGACAGAAAACGACCTGGAAGAGCAGCTGAACGGAATGGCCAGTGTCTTGAAAGAAGGATATAACATGAACATCAACAAAAGCAAAACGAGGATAATGGAAAATCGGGTGGTGCTGAGGGAATTAGATTAGGAAATGAGACACTTAAAGTAGTAAATGAGTTCTGCTATTAGGGGAGCAAAATAACTGATGACGGTCGAAGTAGAGAGGATATAAAATGTAGACTGGCAATGGCAAGGAAAGCATTTCTGAAGAAGAGAAATTTGTTAACATCGAGTATAGATTTAAGTGTCATGAAGTCGTTTCTGAAAGTATTTGTATGGAATGGAGCCATGTATGGAAGTGAAACATGGACGATAAATATTTTGGGCAAGAAGAGTATAGAAGCCTACGAAATGTGGTGCTACAGAAGAATGCTGAAGATTAGATGGGTAGATCACATACTGAATAGAATTGGGGAGAAGAGAAATTTGTGGCACAACTTGACTAGAAGAAGGGATCGGTTGGTAGGACATGTTCTGGGGCGTCAAGGGATCACCAATTTAGTATTGGAGGGCAGCGTGGAGGGTAAAAATCGTAGGGGGAGACCAAGAGATAAATACACCAAGCAGATTCAGAAGGATGTAGGTTGCAGTAAGTACTGGGAGATGAAGAAGCTTGCACAGGATGGAGTAGCATGGAGAGCTGCATCAAACCAGTCTCAGGACTGAAGACTACAACAACAACACCCAAGACGACAAACTCCAGTGCTTTATTTGTCACCTGTTTCACAATATCTTTAGATAACTTCCAGTAAGACACTAGCTTTATGAATGATTTGTATTTTCGTCGCGCGGAGTGGTCGCGCGGTTAGAGCGCCGAGCCACGAATTGGGCGACGCTTTCTGCGCAGTGGTCTAGCGTAGGACGACGTGTGCAAATTTGTTTCTGCAATCCCTACATACCACGTTCCATAGCCATGGCTCATGGATGGAATTCGAGCCCAATTAGATCTTAATCGAAAAGTTCATATTAAAAACTTTTGTGTTAACTATTGTAATATTTGATACTGATCGTAACTACACATTCGAAATTAACTAGCAAACAGCTTGTTTGCAGGTCTATGTGTTTTGGAACGTTGTTGCTTCTACTATCAGGTGTCAGTTTTGGCTTTTAACTGTGGTAGACCCAGTAAACTCGCCCACAGCATCGAAATAAAAACAGAAAGACAACTACCTGTTTCACTCTTTTAACACCAGACAGAATAACAAGCATATGATTAACACTGCCTTAATTACTGTGTAGAAAAGTGTACATAATTCTATAGCTCGCGTTTCCAGTGTGCCTCCAACATAATGGAAAGACATGGACGATAAACTAAAGAGTTTCAATGTAGGAGGAAACACCTACTTGTGTTTCACTCTTTTTGTTGTGTGTATAAGTCCGTCTCACAGGTTTACCGTATTTTGTTGTAATTTACTCGGATGCAGATTTTTTTTTATTTTTTTTTTTTTTTATTCATCAGTCTTCTGACTGGTTTGATGCGGCCCGCCACGATTTCCTATTCTGTGCCAACCTCTTCATCTCAGAGTAGCACTTGCAACCTACGCCCTCAATTATTTGCCCTATGTATTCCAACGTCTGTCTTCCCCTGCAGTTTTTGCCCTCTACAACTCCCTCTAGTACCATCGAAGTCAGTTCCTGGTTTTTTAATAGGTGTCCTATTCCTGTCCCTTCTCCTTGTCAGTGTTTTCCACATATTCCTTTCCTCGCCGTTTCTGCGCAGAGCCTTCTCATTCCTTACCTTATCAGTCCACTTAATTTTCAACATTCGCCTGTAGCACAAGTGCTTCGATTCTCTTCTGTTATGGTTTTCCCACCATACAGTGCTGTGCTCCAAACGTATATACTATGAAATTTCTTCCTCAAATTAAGGCCTATGTTTGATACTAGTAGACTGCTCTTGGCTAGCAACGCTCTTTTTTCAAATGATATTCTGCTTTTGATGTCCTCCTTGCTCCGTCCGTCATTGGTTATTTTACTGCCTAGGCAGCAGAGTTCCGTAACTTCATCTACTTCATGACCATCAGTCCTGATGTTAAGTTTCTCACTGTTCGCATTACGGCTATTTCTCATTACTTTCGTGTTTCTTCGATTTAATCTCAATCCATATTCTGGTCTCATTATACTATCCATTCCATCAAACAGATCATGTAATTCTTCTTCACTTTCGTTCAGGACAGAATGTCATTAGCGAATCGTATCATTGATAGTCTTTCACCTTGAATTTTAATTCCACTCGAGAACCTTTCTTTTATTTTCACCATTGCTTCTTCGATGTACAGAATGAACAGTACCGGCGAAATACTGCATCCCTGCCTTAACGCCTCTTGACCCGAGCACTTCGTTCTTCGTCGTCCACACTTATTATTCCCTCTTGGCTCTTGTACATATTGCATATCACCCGTCTCTCTCTATGGCATAAGCCTATTTGTCTCAAAATTTCGGACATCTTGCGCCATTTTACATCGCCGATCGCTTTTTCCAGGTCGACAAATCCTATTAACATGTCTTGATTTTTCTTTAGTCTTGCTTCCATTATCAACAGCAAAGCCAGAATTGTCTCTCTGGTACCTTCACTTTTCCCAAAGACAAACTGATCGTCATCTAACACATCCTCAATTTTCTTTTCCATTCTTCTCATATCATTCTTGTCAGCAACTTGGATGTTTATCTAGTACTTTATTTTGCCAGCATTCTGAGAACCTCGAATATATAATAACTCGTTCCGTAGCGAGGTAGGCTTTGGTTCCGATTGTCCCACTGACACCTGGAAAATGCACAAATAAACATATAGAAATTAATTTGAAGTAGGGTAAACCTTGGTAAGTTCGTGACATTGCTTATTTTGTGATACTTTGTTGATTCCTCTTCACGGATTTATCAACAACGCTAGATAAGCAGTCTCTGACCCACAGTCCCCGGCTTGCAGCGGCACTTCACGCCGCGCCTCCAGCGGACTTGGCAGCACAGTGAGTTGTTTTCTTCCGTTGGGGGTAGTTGTCTTTCGCTTTCGCGCTGCAGAATCACACGTGTTTTCAAAGTGCTGATTACTCCTCATATTAACAAGGTAACATTTTTTTGATTTTGCACAGTTGTTTATGTAATATAAATAAAATTTTCTGATTAAGGTTTGTGTTTTTGCGTTCGTTAGTTTAGCCGTAATAGCCTTAGCTGCGCTAGTAAAAATCTTAGCATTTTAACTGCCATCTTGCTCCACCCAAGACAGTCTTCGCAAATACTGGCTAATAAACGTATTTAAAAGCGAATATTTAATTATTTGTAGTAGCTTGCCCGTTGTATAGATAGAGCACTTCATTTTAAACCAGATAATATATTAAATTTACATATCACGAATTAACCAAGTTATCACGAACTTAACCAGTTTTTTTTTTCTTCTGCACTTTAGATTTCTCCAAAATATCGCAAATATGCCAACCAAAATATTATTACAGCAGCAAGGTCGGTAAAAGAGGAGAAGTACACAATTTACAAGGCAATCAAAGCAATGTGAAGTGCCATGGTCTACCCTGAAAGACTTTCTTAGCAGGACTGAAGTTGAATGTGCAGGCCTACCTAAAATAGGAAAACCGTTTGCTTTACCTCTACAAATGGAACAAAGAATATGCAATTACATACTTTCCATGCAGGAATTAGGATTCGGATTGACTGTAATTCAGATTCGAAAACTGGCATATGAGATAGCTGCAGCAACTGGTGGGAAACATCCCTTCAATGAAGAAGAACAAGCTGCAGGGGACTGGTGGTGGAAAGATTTTAAAACACTTTATGGGCTTACCTTAAGAGGGCCTGAAAATATAGCTGCTTATAGGTCTTCAATGGGAAATAGGTCAATAATTACTGACTTTTATCAAAAATTAGAAGCATTAGTCACAGATGTAGGAGTTCACGGTCGTCCAGATCTAGTATGGAATTGCGGTGAGACAAGGCTCTCATATGTGGTGAAAGCATCCAAGATCGTTACAGCAATTGGCAAAAAGTATGTATATAGCAGAGCATTTGCTGATCGAGGTGCAAATCACACATTGCTTGCCTGTGTTAATGCTAGTGGCCATTGGATGCCACCTATGGTGATATTTAAGGATGTTCGAATGTCAGAAGATCTTCTGAAAGACGTAATTCTTGGCACCATTGTGAAACTACCACCAAAAGGGTGGATAAATGGAGAACTTCACCTGGAATGGTTCAATCATTTCATACAATGTATACCTCCTGCAAGACCTATAATTTTAGTACTGGATTCCCATGGATCACATATTTCAGAGGAGGTCATTGATCTGGCCAAGAAGAACCAGATCTTTCTCCTGACATTTCCTTCTCACACTACTCACATTCTGCAACCTTTGGATGTAGGGGTGTATAGGCAACTTAAAAGATTGTGGGGAAAATCTTTAAATACTCGTAGCTACATGGTCAAGAATCCAGTTTTCAGACCCATAAGATCTGATTTCCACAAACTGTTGAAACCTGCTTACTACAGTGCTTTCAGTCCTGAGACCATCATATCAGCTTTTAGGAAGACTGGGATGTATCCATTTAATCCTGCCACTGTGACTGATGAGGCAATAGCAACATCAAAGCTGACAGACAAATCTGGAGAAGACAGTCTGGAACCAGCATTAGATGATTCAGAAAGTCATTTAGAGGTGAATGAACTTCTTGCTCTGCCTGTCTTAACAGATGATGGGAACAAATGCAAGCGGAGGAGAAAGACAGATAGCAAGGTAAAATGTCTGACTCCAATTCAAGAAGCAGCTCCCAAAAAAAACAGAGATAGGCCTATGAATTTTCTAAAATATTATCTCACGTGCTTCATTAACAGAGTTGACAGTTGTTCCTTTGAGTTGTTGTTTATTTATTTTAATGAAATTTATTGATTTATAGGTAGACCACGAGAGGAAGATACATCAAATCCATAAACGAGCACCTCTGGAGTGACAAAGAAGAGGATGAAGGATGACACTAAATGTGGATCCTGTGGCCACAGTTATTTAGAAGACTTGAGGAAAAAATTAGGGGCGCTATGGATTCACTGTAGTTTTCTTTTAATGTGGTACCATTCGAAGTGTCAACATACTTTTGAAGAGAGTGAGGACGTTTTTATGTGTAACAAGTGTCAAAACCTTTCTGATGAAGACTAAAATGAGGCTTTCATTTAATCAGTAAATTCAATTCAATGTTTTTGCTCATTAATTCGTCAGTACTTTAACATTATCATAAATAAGCCTCAATGTCGTATAATATCAAAATAAAATCTTCTATGGAAATGCAATGCTTTCATTATTTAATTAATACATTATAACGAAATTACCCAAGTAACGTTACGAACTTACCAAGGGGTATCGCGAAATAACCTACAAAATTCTTAGTTGATGAAATCATGAAGGAGAGAATGTAGAATCAACTAATCATAACATTGTGCATATTGAGTAATGCATTTAAGGCTGTGGCAGCAGACGACCGACACGAGTGTCTTTGCTAACACCACAACATAGCCTGCAGCGCCTCTCGTGGGTTCGTGACCATATCGGTTGGACCCTGTTGTTGTTTTCTTCAGTCCTGAGACTGGTTTGATGCAGCTCCCCATGCTACCCTATCCTGTGCAAGCTTCTTCATTTCCCAGTACCTACTGCAACCTACATCCTTCTGAATCTGCTTAGTGTATTCATCTCTTGGTCTCCCTCTACGATGTTTACCCTCCACGCTGCCCTACAATGCTAAACTGATGATCCATTGATGCCTCAGAACATGTCCTACCAACCGATCGCTTCTTATAGTCAAGTTGTGCCACAAACTTCTCTCCAGTTCTATTCAATACCTCCTCATTAGTTAAGTAACCTACCCATCTAATCTTCAACATTCTTCTGTAGCACCACATTTCGAAAGCTTCTATTCTCTTCTTGTCTAAACTATTTATCGTCCATGATTCACTTCCTAACATGGCTATACTCCACACAGATACTTTCAGAAACGGCTTCCTGACACTTAAATCTATACTCGATGTTAACAAATTTCTCTTCCTCAGAAACCCTTTCCTTGCCGTTGCCAGTCTACATTTTATATCCTCTCTACTTCGACCATGGTCAGTTATTTTGCTCCCCAAATAGCAAAACTCCTTTACTACTTTAAGCGTCTCATTTCCTAATCTAATTCCCTCAACTACATCCCATTATTCTCTTCTTGCTTTTGTTGATGTTCATCTTATATCCTCCGTTAAAAACACTGTCCATTCCTTTCAACTGCTCTTCCAGGTCCTTTGCTGTCTCTGACAGAACTACAATGTCATCGGCGAACCTCAACGTTTTTATTTCTTCTCCATGGACTTTAATACCTACTCCGAATTTTTGTTTTGTTTCCTTCATTGCTTGCTCAATATACAGATTGAAATAACATCGGGGAGAGGCTACAACACTGTCTCACTCCCTTCCCAACTGCTGCTTCCCTTTCACGCCCCTAGACTCTTATAACTGCCATCTGGTTTCTGTACAAATTGTAAATAGCCTTCCGCTCCCTGTATTTTACCCCTGCCACCTTTAGAATTTGAAAGAGAGTATTCCAGTCAACATTGTCAAAAGCTTTCTCTAAGTCTACAAATGCTATAAACGTAGGTTTGCCTTTCCTTAATCTTTCTTCTAAGATAAGTCGCAAGGTCAGTATTGCCTCACGTGTTCCAGTATTTCTACGGAATCCAAACTGATCTTCCCCGAGGTCGGCTTCTGCCAGTTTTTCCATTCGTCTGTAAAGAATTCGCGTTAGTATTTTGCAGCTGTGACTTATTAAACTGATAGTTCGGTAATTTTCACATCTGTCAACACCTGCTTTCTTTAGGATTGGAATTATTATATTCTTCTTTAAGTCAGAGGGTATTTCGCCTGTCTCATACATCTTGCTCACCAGATGGTAGAGTTTTGTCAGGACTGGCTCTCCCAAGGCCGTCAGTAGTTCCAATGGAATGTTGTCTACTCCCGGGGCATTGTTTCGACTCAGGTCTTTCAGTGCTCTGTCAAACTCTTCACGCAGTATCGTATCTCCCATTTCATCTTCATCTACATCCTCTTCCATTTCCATAACATTGTCCTCAAGTACATCGCCCTTGTATAGACCCTCTATATACTCCTTCCACCTTTCTGCTATCCCTTCTTTGCTTAGAACTGGGTTTCCATCTGAGCTCTTGATATTCATACAAGTGGTTCTCTTTTCTCCAAAGGTTTCTTTAATTTTCCTGTAGGCAGTATCCATCTTACCCCTAGTGAGATAAGCCTCTACATCCTTACATTTGTCCTCTAGCCATCGCTGCTTAGCCATTTTGTACTTCCTATCGATCTCATTTTTGAGACGTTTGTATTGCCTTTTGCCTGCTTCATTTACTGTGTTTTTATATTTTCTCCTTTCATCAATTAAATTCAATATATCTTCTGTTACCCAGTGATATCTACTAGCCCTCGTCTTTTTACCTACTTGATCCTCTGTTGCCTTCACTACTTCATCCCTCAGAGCTACCCATTCTTCTTCTACTGTATTTCTTTCCCCCATTCCTGTCAGTTGTTCCCTTATGCGCTCCCTGAAACTCTGTACAACCTCTGGTTCTGTCAGTATATCCGGGTCCCATCTCCTTAAATTCCCACCTTTTTGCAGTTTCTTCAGTTTTAATCTACAGTTCATAAGCAATAGATTGTGGTCAGAGTCCACATCTGCCCCTGGAAATGTCTTACAGTTTAAAACATGGTTCCTAAATCTCTGTCTTACCATTATATAATCTATCTGATACCTTCTAGTATCTCCAGGATTCTTCCATGTATACAATCTTCTTTTATGATTCTTCAACCAAGTGTTAGCTATGATTGGACCCTAGACGACTGGAAAACAGTGGCCTGGACAGATGAGTACCGATTTCAGTCGGTATAACATGATGGTAGGATTCGAGTGTGACACAAAGCCCATGGAGCCATGGAGACATGCTGTCAACAAGGCACTGTGCAAACTGGCTGGTGGCTCCATAATAGTGTGGGCTGTCTTTACATGGAATGGACAGGGTCTTCTGGTCCACCTGAACCGATCATTGACTGGAAATGATTATGTTCGGGTACCTGGAGACCATTTCAACCACTCATGAACTTCATGTTCCCAAACAAGAATGGAATTTTTATGGATGACAATACGCCATGTCACCCGGCCACAATTGCTCGTGATTGGTTTAGAAGTATATTCTAAACAATTAGAGCGAATGATTTGGTCTCCCAGATTGCCCGTCATTAATCCGATTTAACATTTATGAGTCATCATCGAGATGTCGGTTCGTGCACAAAATTCCGCACCTAAAAGACTTTAGAAATTATGGACGGCTATGAAAGCAGCATCAATATTTCTGCAGTGGACTTCCAACTACTCGTTGAGTCCATGCCACGTCGAGCTGCTGCCGTACACCAAGGAAAAGGAGGTCCAGCACTGTATTAGGAGGTATCCCACGAGTTTTGTCTCCTCGGTGTGTTGGCTGTGCATGTGAGCGATGACCAGTGCATCCCCACAGCACAGCGCCACTAGGTCACCTTCGTATCTCAAACCACCAGCGGCCGTTTCTGCGGGAAGCGTAAGAACAACTGCAGAATCCGCCACCACCTGCCATCTTCGCGCCTTGCTGACCTATCAGAATCTGACACTTCGTCGTGTCGAGAAGTTGCGCAGGAGAGGTGCACGTGGAATCGATGTAGCGCGATGACGCAAGCGGGACGCTCCTATTTCCAGCTTGCGGTGTGCACACAGCCCATTAGAGTGTAAGTGGACGCGTCAGAGCCGCTCCGCTCGACTGTGCGACTTGCGGCTGGCTTGCTGCACCCTGCTCTCGCTGCCCGCTGCCCGGGACACGATGTGGCGGCTGACTGCACACTGATTCAGTTATTGGCCAACACGGAGGCGCGGGGTAGCTGGACACTTCGACGTACTCATCAGACATTAGGCTGTGTTCCTTTTTTTCTACGAATTCGTTATTCCAAAAATACGACGTCCCCTTACAGTCGCAGGTGACGCTGTAGCGGTTCACATCAAAGTTTTTACGTTTTATAATATCTTTGACCGAACGCTACAATGACTGTTCGTGTTATAAAACAACACGCAATTTTCTCGCAGCAATATAAACGGTATCTCAGCAGTCTTTCCCTGATTACGAACATGCAGAAAATACGAAACTTAGACACACATCTTTTATCTTGAAGTGCATGTAATACATTCAAGCTTTTTTGTGTACACACACACACTTAATAAATTTGGACGTGTGCTCTTTTCGTTGCTCGAAAGATATCGAGGCGATATCGCAACTCCATCTGTGTTGATCAACATTTAGTGAATGATGGATGTTCTGAGGTCAAAAGTTCGGCGCCCGAGGCCCACGAGAAAGAAAGGCGGCTTCGAGAACGTCACAAAGGTTGTAAGTCAGCCGTTTATGTTTTTATGTTGGTAACGCCACGTAGCACTCTGTATGAAAATCACTGCCTCTGCTGTGTGCAGTCTGTGGCTGGTTGGCATTGTTGGAATATACGCTTGTGTAGTGTTGGGCAGCTGGATGTGTAGTGTAGTGTTGGGTAGTTGGATGTGAACAGCATGTAGCGTTGGAGGTGAGCCGCCAGCAGTGGTGGATGTGGAGAGAGAGATGCCAGAGTTTTGAGCGGACGATCTGGACGTGTGTCCGTCAGAAAAAGGAAATTTGTTTAATTGTATGTCACAAAATTATGACTTTTGAACGCTATTAAGGTAAATACATTGTTTGTTCTCTATCAAAATCTTTCATTTGCTAACTATGCCTATCAGTAGTCCAGTAGTTAGTGCCTTCAGTAGTTATAATCTTTTATTTAGCTGGTAGTATTGTCGCTCGCTGTATTGCAGTAGTTCATGTAACGAAAATTTTTTTGAGGTAACGAAAATTTTTGTGAGGTAAGTGATTCATGAAAGGTATAGGTTATTGTTAGTCAGGGCCATTCTTTTGTAGGGATTACTGAAAGTCAGATTGCGTTGGACTAAAAAAATATTGTGTCAGTTTAGTGAAAGAATTAAGAATAAGTAAAGAGAGAACTATCTGAGTATGTTCAGTTTTACTCAGCTGTCTTTGTATCAAATAACGTAAGAGGTTTATCAGCACAGTCATTCATAATTTTTCCAAGGGGACGTTTCAAGGTAGGCCTGAGGTCGCTCGCTCGCTCAACTCAGCAGACAAAATGCGTTTCTACACCTGTTACTCGCAACTGGGTGTGTACGTACTAACGAAAATTGCATCTTCTACTGGAATACTATTGGTACAATAAAATTTAAGATCAATTCTCGACATAAATGATGTAACAGCTTGTTTATAGCATTTAGTCTTTTATGCTTAACAGTCCTCATGTCATACAGGATGTGGTGCCTTATGTAACAGATAACCGTTTTCGCATTATTGTAATATCGTTCTACCCCGTAATGCTGCGATGTCGTTCACTGGCGTTTGGTAAACTTGTTTCTTGTCATAACATCAAAGCAATAAATCCTTTACAAAATTGTTAAGGCTTTCGTGGCCACTTGTTGACAAACTGCCTATTGGCTTCTGTCTCGGATTCTTCGGCCGACGTTCATCTAATGATTTTTCTGACGTTTCGCCAGCACGAGTGGCTGGCATTGTCAAAGCTTCACCCTCCATTGCCGGTGGTGAACTGGAGGCGAGCTCGCGGCCGCAGACTATATGTACCTGGCGCGCCAACGTCCGAGGGCTTCTCCGCGGTCATTTCCGGTGCGGTTCTCCTCTTGCTACCTGCGACGGTCGTTCGCTGCAGTACGGGAAGCCAGGATCCTGAAGAAGTTAAGTCGCATAGTGCTCAGAGCCATTTTGAACCACGCCCGATCCATCTTCCCGGAAATGTTACATCAAATAGACACGAACATCTAACTCCCAATGGTGGGCGCCCCACCTGTTGGAAAATCAAGTGCGGAATATCCCGTATCTGTGGCACAACAGCCAGCCTGTGTGGCCAAGCGGTTCTAGGCGCTTCAGTCTGGAACCGCGCGACCACTATGGTCACAGGTTCGAATCTTGCCTCGGGCATGGATGTGTGTGTTGTCCTTAGGTTAGTTAGGTTTAAGTAGTTCTAAGTTCTAGGGGACTGATGACCTCAGATGTCAAGTCCCATAGTGCCTCAGAGCCATTTGAACCATTTTTGTGGCACAAGAATTAACTGAAACATACCAAAATAAGTATTGGCTATGAATGCCGTTTCACTGAAGAAAAAAGTTCCTATGATTTTTATTGCGCGTAGGACCACACCACACGTTCAGCTTAGGGATGTGTCTGACGGTCTCAGTCACAGCATGGGGATTGTCGGACCTCAGATCTTAGCATTGTGTCGGCTGACAAAAGCGTTCAAACGAAATGTGGCTTCATTTGAGGAAAAAACACATTTCAGACAGTCGCCATCTTCCTGAGTCTCAGCCAGCGTGGCAGTAGCTACTACTCGGCCAAATAGCTCCTCAACGGGCGTCACGAGGCTAAGTGCACCCAGTTCCAGTTCTCTCACGAAGAAAAAAGCCCTGGCAGTATCGAGAATCGAAGACGGATAACGAGCACTATAATCCGTTGGTTGGAGGGACTGTACGATATGGACTTCGTAAGCACGGAACAGAAGTTGTTTTTGTAGAGCACTGTGCACTGATGTCTTCGGAATCTGCAACTCACATGAGGCTTTGTCGACTGACTTGTTGAGAGTTCTCACGAAGGCGTCTCTCGCTGACTGAATTGTCTGCGCACTAGGTCTTGGCTTGCCCGTTCTAGGGAGATCACATACGCTCCCTGTTTCCTTAAACTTCGCATACCACATCTTGAAGTTTGTCGACTGTTACCGACATTCGCGACCGCATCGAAAGATGTCACTTCTGCGATAGATTCCAGTGATACTAGCTTCTCCCCTCTCTCCGGCTCACAATAGCCATCTAACTGGAGGAGGAACACAGTCGGCAGTTTAGGGCCGGCGGGCTGCGACTAGTGAAGCAAAAAACTTAAAAAACAAAAAACCTCGTCAACAGGTGCTGTTGGGCACATCGGTACCGAACGACCGCCGTGCCATCCTCTGTCGATGTCGTCATTGCATCATTGGATGTGGAACGGTGGGGTGTGGGTTCTGCAGACGACTCTCCCGGCCGTTGTCAGTTTTTGTGACCGTGGAGCCGCTGCTACTCGGCCAAATAGCTCCTCAACGGGCGTCACGAGCCTAAGCGCACCCAGTTCCAGTCCTCTCACGAAGAAAAAAGCCCTGGCAGTACTGGGAACCGAAGCCGGATCCTCCGCATGGCAGCCACCCGCACTGACAACTCAGCTGTAGACTTGGACGAGGCTAGCAATGAGCGTGCCGAATAATGACGCGCCGGCCGTGGTAGCCGAGCGGTTCTAGGCGCTTCAGTCCGGAACCACGCGGCTGCTACGGTCGCAGGTTCGAATCCTGCCTCGGGCATGGATGTGTGTGATGTCCTTAGGTTAGTTAGCTCTAAGTAGTTCTAAGTTCTAGGGGACTGATGACCTCAGATGTTAAGTCCCATAGTGCTCAGAGCCATTTGAATAATGACGCAGAAGCTGTCGGTTGCCGGCATATTAGCGGGATTCATTTAGCCGTTGTCTCTTAAGAAATTTTCAAATATGTGAACATGATGCTGAAGAGCGGCGACGACAAATACCAGAACGCAACGCATATTTCGTCCCAAAACTATGTTATCCACATAAAACAGTTACAGTCCAAATCCACCTGATAGTTAACACCCAGTATTGAAATAGCAGCAAAGACTTCACAGAAAAATTGCCGTTAAACACATGTGTTGAGATCTTCAGTCCAAAGACAGGTTTGATGCAGTTCTACACTCTGGTGTGTCCTATGCAAGACTCTCCCTCTCTGCATAACTACTGCAATATGTGTCGATTTGAAGCTGCTAACTGTTTTCATCTCTTGGTCTCCCTCTACAATTTCGGTTCAGGACCTCAGGGCTCTCGACCCACCCATCTAATCTCCAACATTTTTCTGTAGCTCCACATTTCAAAAGCTTCTAGTCCTTTCTTGCCTGAATTGTTTATATTTCACGTTTCACTTCCGTACATGGCCATACTGCAGAGAAATACTTCAAATTTATATTACGCGTTAACAAATTCCTCTTTTTCACACATGCTTTTCTTGCTACAGCCAGTCTGTTCTTAACTGAGGATCACTGAAATGAATAATTTACTTTAATTTTTGACAATACTTTGTTGTAATAGCCAAGAAACTAGCAAATGTCTGAATGATGGATTTAATGAAAGCAGATGTCAGTAATAAACCTATAAATATTAGAAGTTTAAATTTAATTCATGTACATAATTTTACTGTTTATTGACTGAGGACCATTAAAATTAATGAAACTCAAGTTTTTCTAACTACATTTTTGTAATGTGTTTATCTCACATGTTCCACACCCAGGAGGATTCCCTCTTTTATGGGTCTATGGAATGAATAATTAATCTAATCTAATCTAATCTGCGTTTTCTCTGCTTCGACCGTCATCATTTATTATGCTGCCTAAGTAGCAAAAGTCGTATCCTATTTTTGATGTCAGATTTCCAAAACTAATTCCTCAGTACAGCTTGATTTAATCGACGACATCCTATTACTCTCGTTTTACCTTCGTTGATGTTCATCTACGCTCTTTTCAAACAATATCCATTCCGTTTGACTGCCTTCCTATTCCCATGCCGTTTCTGTCAGAATTACAATGTCATCAAAAAAATAACATCCAAGTTTTTATTTCTTCTCCTTGAATTTTAATGCCTTTTTAAATTTCTCCTTGGCTTCTGTCACAGCTTACTCAATCTACACATTGACTATCATAGGGGATAGATACAATCCTGGCTCTCACTCTTTAGAGAAGTTTGGAGAAACTGGTGGAGGTCGGCTTCAGGGAAGATGAGTTTGTGTTTGGAAGAAGTATAGGAACATGCCAGGCAGTGCTGATCATACCACTTACCTTAGGAGACAGAATAAGGAATGGTCAACCTACATTTACAGCATTTACAGAAGCTTTCTTTTTTTGGAATTGTGAAGGAGTCAGGAATAAAATACAATAACTGAAAGATTATCTTTAAGTCCTACAAAAACCAGATTACAATTATAAGAGTCGAATCACATGAAAGGAAATCAGTAGTTGCGAAGTTAAACAAACAAACAGAAATATTTTAAAATAGTTCCATAAACAGAAAACCTGCGAGCCATCTCATTAAGTCTCGAGGAAGGGGGTGGATACCATTAAGCATCAGTCAAAAAAGTTCTCTATTGCCGAAACGACGAATAGGGCTATGAGCTGAGCGAGTGGTGGCATTGGAACAGTCTGTAGGATGCCTGACCAGCCAATTTCGTTGTGTCCTTGCGTCAGTTATATACATTCTCTTGGCGGTGAGTTCCGCAGTTCTTGTGAGTAATGAAATTATTAACTGCGCTTCGTGAGTAGTGCCCCAGACGTGATCTAAAAGCAGGGACGACTTACTTCCTCTTCTATACATACGCAGTAAGCTGAGCCTCAGACTTAAGTTTAAGCCAATTTTGGTGACTAACTTACTGCAGGTCCACTGTGTGTGGTTCCTGACTGGACTAGACGTGAAAATGCGTTTGTCAGTCCAAATGAAATGTCAGAAATGACATATTCTTCATGAAAGCCGGTAATGACAAATGAAATGTCAGAGTATAGGAGTGCTCTTGCTCGGTCACGGAGATAGCCTCCTATTTTGTGTAGTCAACTGTAAAGGACGTTACTAAAACAAATTTTTGTTTAATGAGGGTTCAGAAGAAACGATCTCTCGCTGCTGAGTTACATGTGCAAGCAAGGGATTCTACCATCTGACAACAATATGTCGATGATCATGCGCTTTATTAGAGTAAATTAATTATTTCTAAATATAGAGTGATATTGAGTAATAACAGTTACCCTAAATAACTTCGGTGCTTATGAAAAGCAAGTTCGCCTCTGGAACACACAGAAAAATGATATACAAATGTGAAGGTTTCCAGAATGAATTTTTCACTCTGCAGCATAGTGTGCGCTGATTTTGAAACTTCCTGGCACATTAAAACTGTGTGCCGGACCGAGACTCGAACTCGGGACCTTTGCATTTCTCGGGCAAGTACTCTACCAACTTTTTTTTTCTAGTAGGGTGCGGAAGGTATATTTTTATTTGTGTATTGTTTTTTATTTTATTTTTGTATTATTTTTATTTATATAGATACCAACGTGCGAACAGTCATAGTTAATCAAGCCTGGAAAACTAAAACAGAATGAAGACACCATCGAAGATAGTAAACATAAATAACATGAAAATAAAGCTACCACTTCGTAGTTAGGCTTCCCAGCGACTGCGCCCACTGATAAAGATTGTTCAATATATGATCGTCTGCAGTTCGTTCTGACTTCATCTACCACTGCCTGGAACATTCCAGCTACACGGCGGGCTGTGAAAGGCACTCCATAGGTAGTTTGGGAAGCACTGTCGATATCTGGTATGCCCGGAAATAGCATGATGTCTTTCTTGCAAATAGAGCCAGAAGTCAAGGAAATTCTTGTGTCCGTCACGACAGAGGTAATGGACTGCATGTCCACGTATCCAGGTGACAGAATTGGTTCGAGTCTTGGGGTAAAATGTCTCATCCGGAAACAATAACGTGCGTGCAGATATATGCTCCGGCCTAACTCGCAAGAGATAAGCCAGCATCTGCCGCACTAGGTGCCAAACCGGTTCCGCCTCTCCACAGCTGAGTTGGTGCTCGTCAGAATCTACTGCACTACAACCCACACAATTGGGAGATTTTGCCATGTGGATATTGTAGAGACGTTCTTGCGTCACCAGCTTCCCATTAACGACTACGTACAATTGGGAAACAACATCGGAATCAAGCATGGCATCGTGTACAGTCTTCCACACGACGCGCCACCGTACGTCAGGATATTTTAGTTCGACCACATTTAGGGGGCGGCGTTGCAGCATGTCGTGATATAGCGTCGAGTTGTGGCCATTCGTGGTGTCGTGAGCGCTACACTGCAATAACTTTGTTCTAAATAGAAACGTCCTATATAAAAGAGGGACGCTGGGATGTCCTGTAGCGGCACCGGCGCTCTTATAGTGAAGCAGGTCGTAGTGCTGTCAGAAGCAGACTCGTGACGCTCGTAGGACAACGGCGCAGCAGACATAAATGTGAGCATAGAGGGCAATGGCCCTATCATGGACGTTAACTAGGCCGAGACCACCTTTTTCCTTGGGGAGGGTAAGATATACGTATCTGATCTTCAGTAACATACCAGCGGTGACGAAGTATCCCAGCGCTGCCATAATGCTACGAGCCAAGAGTTTCGGAATGGGTTGCGTTTGAGAAAAATTCGGTATGCGGGACGCAAGGTATACATTGCCATAATACGCCCGCTGAACGATGTTGAGGGATCGCAAGCGCTGATTTGCAATTCCGGCCCTAATTTGGTTAAGAAGGCGTCGATAATTGAGCGTCGTCGCGCGTCGCATGTCGTTCATGAAATCTAAGCCCAAGCAGCGGACAGTATCACTGAAGCGTAAGGGGGCAATGTGTTTCTGCGGTAGCCCAATCTCGATGCTCAAGGCGACGGACTTGTCAACGTTGATTTGGCTACCAGAGGCTGTACCGTAGGTTGCAATCCAGTCCAAAGTCGCAGCCATATCGTCAGCTCCACGTAAGACGATCATCAAATCATCCGCATATACGGTGCAGCAATAGATGGAGCCGCCGAACTCTAGCCTGGCTCGGAGACCACACAACAAAGGTTCTAAGGCCAATGCAAATAACAATGTTGATAATGGACAGCCCTGTCGTACTGATCGGCGGATCGGCATGGGTGCCGTCAGTCTTCCATTAACAAGGACTCGAGAAGTACCACCATGCAGAAGGCGTGTCAACACTGTGATAAAGGGGTCGGGGTATTCCATGCGCCGTAGAACTGCCTGAGGAAAGTGTGGCCCACACGGTCAAAAGTCTGGCTAAAGTCGATAAACGCCAGAGCTGCCGGCAAACGTCTCACCCGTGCAAGGGAGATGAGATCTCTGTAACGGCATAACGCAGTTCTGATGTTGTTGGGTTCCCCCAAGGACGTCTGATCGCTGGACAGTACGTGCAACAGTGTGCCGCGAATACGTTCTGATAGCAGTCTCGAAAGGCTCTTGAAGTCGCTGTTCAATAACGTTAATGGGCGATAATCACGGACATGATTCCGTCCCTTCGGCTTATGGATGGGGACAATCAGTCCTTCCAGGAACGGTGCAGGCAACGGTATACACGGGGACATCAATTCCTGACAAATTTCAACCCAACACGGCACCAACAGTTGTTTAAAGGCTCGATAGAACTCTAATGGTAATCCAGCGATTCCCGGTGATTTATGGAGAGCACCTTTACCAACAGCGTCGAGCACTTCCTCTTCTGTCACTTCTCCCAGTATAGTCGGTACCATGTCTGCTGGAACTGTACCGTGGACATGTGCTGAAACGGTGTCTACCGTCGTCATATCAGGGTGCACTGCTGAATAAAGTTGAGCGTAATGCCCATAGAAGGCTTCTGCTATACGTGCTTGTTCTACCACGTGTCGACCGCCGTCCGTTATCATGTCGGTTACCAGTGCCCTACGGCGCTTCCTGCGTTATAGGAGCACGTGGTGCATAGATGGCCTTTCTGGTTGTATTATGTCTGGAGCACGCGACCGTATAACAGCGCCCTGTAAATGATGGCGTGCTAAGGAGACGAGCTGCGCTTTCGCGCGATTGACTATGATCTGCCTGTCAGGTGAGGGCTCCATAGCAAGACATTCCCGTAGGACGGTGTAATAAAAGTTTTCTGTGCTCCTCCTCCATGCCGCCGCTTCCCGGTCATAAGCCATGAAGGTGCGCCTAAGAGCAGGCTTCGCACATTCAATCCACCAACTGAGGGTCGATCGGTAACGACCACGACGCTGTAAGGACGCGTTCCACGACTCTTCGATAGCACCTTTACATGCCGGCCCGTCCAGATGGGCGACGTTCAGTTTTCAGGGGGGCCTACTGCGCCACACATGTGCAGGTTGGTGGGCAATGGTGCAAATATAGGCTGTGTGGTCGGTGAATGCAGTGGGCCAGAGCTCTGCTCCTCTCGTCACCGTCGAAAGGGTGCTTGTGACGTAAATCCTGTCTAACCGACTTGACGAATGACTTGTATAATGGGTGTAACCAGGAGCTGGGCCATGGATGTGGCGCCACGTGTCGATCAGGTGGTGGTCACGCACTAGCATTTCCAATTCCGCACACGGGACGTGATGTGGCTGCTGATCAGACGGAGATAACGTACAGTTAAAATCTCCTCCGATCACCATACCGTCTATGCTGCCCATAAATAGACGCGTAATATCTTCCGAAAAAAAGTGGGCCCGATCTCTCCGTCTCCCTGATCCTGAAGGGGCGTATACATTGATGAGTCGTACACCGTTGACAGTTACTGCCATGGCTCTTGCACTCCGTAAGTACAGTACGTCCGTAGCCGCCAAGCCGTCCTGTAGCAGGACAGCCACACCACAATCGGTAGAAGAGGCGTGGGAGATGTGGGCGGTTTATCCGTAGAAGTCAGGGAAACTAGCGACACATACTTCCTGTAAGACGGCCAGGTCGAGCATGCGTTGTAGCATTGTCAGTTTGTGTGGTGCCCTTATCGCGTTGATATTGATTGTGGCAGGCGAAAGGTGTGCTGCCTAGCCTCTTCACCTAGGATAGACGCCATGGCAATCGAAGATAACCGCAAGACATGCCGGACCCACCAAACCCGTTACAAATTATGAGTTATTCACGCTAGGAGTGGCATCCCCAACGCCACCCCCTCCCATGTCACCCGTGCCCTCTCCAGGAAGTTCCTCAACATCGTCCGACCACAGTGGGTGCAACACGATGCTGTGTAGCTGATCCGCACTTAAATCTCTCTTACGCACGTCGTCTTTGGTAGAGGTAGACGGAGCGCCATCCATCGACGCGACCTGCTGCATCTGTGGTGCAAGAAGTAACTGGGCACTCGTAGTATGGGCAAGTGAACCGTCTAGACCACTTAGATCCTCAGCAGGAGCAGCATCCATGCCGTCTGACGAGATGTCACCTTCTTCACCGGCCGTGTGTAGGAGGCAATCGTCAGAAGAGGTCCGCCGACGTCGCTTGCGTCGTCGAGGCGAACGCTGCTTTCGAACGTGGACATCCGTATCCGAATGTGGGAGGCAATCCAGCGTCGTATCACCTTCCGCTACGAAAGCCGCGGTCGGGACAATGTTCGCGTCCACGTCCATCGCGTTCTGAATGTTATGTTGCGTCTGGAGTCCGTGGGACTGTTCCTGCTGTTGTTGCTGTGGAGGGGGCGACATATGGTTGGCATCGGGGGTCCTTCCTCTTCCTCCCTTGGTCCTTCTGACGTCGATGGATGTGCCCGATCGCCCGTTTCGTCCTTATCTATTGTGCGCATCGTCGTCTGAGCGTACGTGAGGGGCAGGATTGTCGTTCCCGTCGGGGAAACGGAGTCTCCCACTGGTGTCTGCGTAAATCTACGTTGTAAGCAGCTCGATCGACCATGGCCTTCCTGCCCATATCCGGAACAGATACGCGGTTGACCGTCGTACATTATGACTGCACGACAGCCACCGACGTTCAAATAGGACGGCACATGTTTCTTGAGCTCAAGTTTAATTTGGCGCACACCATTGTAGACCTTATACGTCGAGCAAGTTTGCCACTTTTCTGCAACGTGGCTGATGACTTTGGCATATGGTCGGAAGGCGTCCTTGACAACTTCCTCTGGGACCTCGAAGGGGAGCTCAAAAACCCTTACAGTCCTTAGGCCCATGCCTGCATGATCCACCGTCACTGCATCGATATGCCCGTCAGAATGTTTGAATCTGAGTGAGTTCGAGTATTGAGACACCACTGTCGTGCAGACTTCTGCATTGGTCATTTTAACATAAACCACGCTCGCCGTTATTGGAAAATGTATTCCGACGACAGTCGCCGGATCTAAACGTAGATGGTCACGTATGAGCTGTTCTATTTCATAGGCTCGAGGACGCGCGTGATCTGGTTGGAAAGTAATTTTGATCGTATCGGGGCGCCATGTGTGTGCCATAGTCGCACTGAACTTGGAACAAATACAACTCGCGCCGCGAGAAGGTAAACACCAGCAAGCGCTCACGGTCGCGCACGGCGAGGCGCAGCGGACGTCCTCGCCCCACCGCAGCCGAAAGCAGACTGACCAACTGAGCTACCCAAGCACGACTTGCGACCCGTCCTCACAATTTTACTTCTGCCAGTACGTCGTCTCCTACCTTCCAAACTTCACAGAGTTTCTCGCAGGAGAAAGTTCAAAATTTGCCGGTTCCGAAACTGAATGTGACATTGCAGTTTTACAAATGCCTCCCCTGGTGCTACATCTTTTAATGTTCACGTTTGTAATAATGGTTCGTTCTACTTGTCCAGTTTTATGGAAAGACAAGTCAAGAAAGGAGCTAACTCAGTTATTTCATTTCTATCTGACTGATTAATGAATCAGATGAGTAGTAATATAAGCTCAATAAATATGTACATGGTGTATTTTGTTATGTGGTTCGCAAAAACGTTTAATGTGGACACTGACCACATTTTCCCAGTCAGAGGATATTCACTGAATCATCGCGACCGTAATTTTGACCTCGTTAAAACTGTCGTGAAGAAAAAGGCGGTAGTTGGCACTGCTAAACCTCATCTGGAGCCATGGTTGAATTGAACCTTTCGATGTTGTAATGGATCGTGATATTATAAAGATTTGGAAGGAAGTATTGAAGCCTCTATTCTGGGCAAAACCAAAAAACAAAGAAGAATATATTCCAGATTCAGAACTATGTCCAAATGAAATACTAGATGTATTCGACAACTTACACTGAGATTTGCATACCATTCCAAATGTGATTGACAAGGAATCCAAACCGGAATATTAACTTGAACCAGGCATAAAATGAGCAAAAATGAAAGATGTTACAGCTCGTCTTGTTTTCACGTCACCTGCAGACAGGAATTGGCTTGAATGTGTTATAGAAGGAATTCAAACGAATTCCTTGTAAATGTATTTTGAACCCACAAACTCCGTTTCTTTGAATTTTATTTATTGTCCTACACATCATATATGACATTTTAATATTACTTTTCACTTTTCGTCAAGAGCATTTTGTGTTCTTTCGGAGAAAGACACTTAAGTACAATAACTAAATTATGTTATATGTTGAAATATGTATGAATCATAAAAAAGCTTAAATAAATGTTTTGCGAAAGTGTTCATTATGTCAGCAGTTATTTCAATTTGATGTTTAACTTGACAATGATAGTAAATAAGAGTGGTGCAAACTTTCACGTCCGCTTTCTGAAAACAATTGTTCGCCGATAGGCCCTCAGTCAGGAGAACGCCTCAATTGAATAATGAAGCTGACACGAACAAAATGTTTTACATAGAGCTTCTCTGTATCTGCTCAGTTGTCTATGAACGTGGTTAACTGACAGTTGTTGTAGTCGTAGCTGTGCTAGAGTTCGCGAGCCAGTATACTGGGCTGTGGTTTCTCAGTTTACTCATACTAGAGGCAGGGAAACTGTCGCAGCACGCAATGCGGTTAGGTGAGGACGTGGGGCAAAGAGGATCAGCCGCTGGCAATACTTACAACATCTGAGACACGGATCGGATGAATAATCGTCGCACAAGTTGCTGTTTTAAGAAGCTTTTGAAACATCTCGTGCAGAACGTGGTGGTTGACGCCTTCCCCTCACCAACCACTTGCATACTGTCATTGCGCAATACTGAGATGCCCGAGCGAGTGGGCACAGTGGTTGAGACTCTGCGTACACATTCGAGAGGATGGCGATTCAAATCGCCGTCCGGCCTTCCACATTCAAGTCGTCCGTGATTTCGTTAAATCTCACAGCGTGAATGCTGGGATGGTACCTTCACCATCGTTCAACAATCCGAGCTTGCGCTCCTTCTCTAATGACCTCATCGTCAAAAATGTTCAAATGTGTGTGAATGGCTCAAATGGCTCTGAGCACTATGAAACTTAACATCTGAGGTCATCAGTCCCCTAGAACTTAGAACTACTTAAACCTAGCTAACCTAAAGACATCACACACATCCATGCCCTAGGCAGGATTCGAACCTGCGACTGTAGCATTCGCGCGGTTCCGAGCTGAAGCGGGTAGAACCACTCGCAAATGTGTGTGAAATCTTATGGGACTTAACTGCTAAGGTCATCAGTCCTTAAGCTTACACACTACTTAACCTAAATTATCCTAAGAACAAACACACACACTCATGCCCGAGGGAGGCCTCGAACCTCCGCCGGGACCAGTCGCACAGTCCATGACTGCAGCGCCCGCCGGCCGCGGTGGCCGTGCGGTTCTGGCGCTGCAGTCCGGAACCGCGGGACTGCTACGGTCGCAGGTTCGAATCCTGCCTCGGGCATGGGTGTGTGTGATGTCTTTAGGTTAGTTAGGTTTAAGTAGTTCTAAGTTCTAGGGGACTTATGACCTAAGATGTTGAGTCCCATAGTGCTCAGAGCCATTTTGCAGCGCCTCAGACCGCTCGGCTAATCCCGAGCGGCACCTCATTGTCAACGGATCGTTAAATCCTTGTCTCCCTTCCCTTCTTCAGCGTTAGATGCTTCACAAACTTTGACTTGATTTTATCTTTGTTATGTATGAGGTGTAAAACAAACTACAGACTAGAATCGACAGCAATAACATGAAAGTTTTCCTTATAATTCCAATTCAAAGCCCACTACACTTTTTAAAAGGAAAATACGAAACTCTACAGCAGTAAGTAGGTAAGTTATGCTGGTATAATTTGGTACTCTCGAAACAGGACTGCAGGATAGTGTACGTACTCTGACAAGCCACAACATTAAGGCCACTGCCTACGGATAGGTATGCGGCGGCGTGGTTCTTTCCGTCCCTTTACGACGAACCTGCACCTACCTGTGAACATTGTCTCAGCAGATTATCAGTAGGAAAGCCGATTGAAACCTACTGTTCTTCGACGTGAACCAGGCTGCAATTATAGTCACTAATCTACGTTTCAGGAGAAACACGAAATGAAAGGTTGTAAATTTTGTCCTCAATTAATATATTCTGAAACTTAGGTGAACAAGTATCACTGCCAAGCTCGCGCTAGTTCTTAACACAGTCACTCACAATCCCTTTCACTCACGTTAGTAAGTTCATGGTGTTGCATTTCCCGAAAACGTAATAGCTACAAAAATACTGATTATTTTTGATTGATAATGCTCGGCAAATATTAAGTCTGTCGGTACCAAATGCAGTCACAGTTTTTAGCCACCGACCTGCTCAATACGCCACGCGGAATATATGTCTCTTCTCGTCACAAAAATCACTTAAAAATTCCGAAATTTCTACACACACATCTGAATAATTATGCCGTCACTTTCCAACACTTTTCATGTATCAAACATTGCTAGATCCGGCAACTTACCGTTTCCATCGGAACTACTACTACACACGTCCGATATGTTTCATGGCTAGGCTTCGAATCTTCTGTAGAATACTCTGTCTTCTTTACCAGCAGAGAAAGGCGCGCGAAGAATACTGCTTTACCATTGGTCAGTTTACTCAACAGCCAATAGCAAAACAACATTCTCCCATGTCAATCCGCGCTTTTCATCAATAACCAATCGTAAAATAGTAAACCTAACGAATGCACTTTTTACCGGCGTAATTATCTAATATGCTGAAGTTTTGCTTATGCATAAAGTTATTTACTATTGTTATTTATTCCTGAATTAACTTTCCCTTTACCATAAACTTACTTTACAAATATGTTCTACAAAAATCCCCTTTGTGCATATCCATACTTCTTCGAAATGTTCCCACACTAAATCCTGCTACATAACTCGTTAAACAATTATCTTCATATTAACCTTAAACCACACTCACGCATCATTCATACTGCTAAAACACATTTATAACATTTTACATACACAAAAAGACATAATAACACTTTATGAAAATACTAGAACAGTTTATGAAAAACATTCTATTACTTTAGTGCACTCTACTGAGCACAATCGAAACTAAATCAGTCCCCTATCCAATATTGTCCTCTATCGGCTGACACATAAACTACGTGCGCGTCCAGTCTCGCGTCGCCATTTCTCACTATCCAGCTCTGAGACACATCTCCCACTTAACCGCCTCCAAGGCAGGATCGTTATACGGCGCTACGCCTCAGGTTGAATTATGCGTGTGGCGTTGCCGGCACGCGACTGCGGCATGGTAAGTGCACGTGCTGGACAAATCTAAGTAAACACCGCGACAAAAACATGCCTGAACGTAAATGCTGATGCTAGCCAAGCCCACAGGTTGCACTGTTGTGCAGCACTTGACCACCAACGGCACTTGTGCAGTGTCGTCAAGGCAGAGCACTTTTCTCTATAATAGCGATTGCATTATGTCGGAGCTAAGTGAATACGAATGTGGGCAAACTTTTGGTGCTCATATGGTCCGCGATTCCGTAACCGAGGGAGCCAAACGAAGTGTTTGGTGTTTCAAGAGGCACCGTATCGAAGAGGTATGCCGCATACAGGAAAAGCGGAGAAACATCGTCCGTCAAGTTATACTGCGGACGAAAGTGTGTGTCGAGCGATCGCGACAGACAGCCACCGAAGAGGACTGGGACGAAAAATAACAGGACGGCAGCTGTAAGAGTCACTGCAGAACTGAATGTCGCGCTGGCGAAACCTGTCAGCACCAAAACAATACAAAAGAAACTCCATGAGCTGGGAAACGCAGGGTAAGCTGTAATTTCAAAAGCACTCATCAGCGATGCAAATGCCCTTAACAGGAAAACGTGGTGTCGAAGCCATAAAACCTGGACTATTGAGCAATGGAAGAAAGCCATTTGGTTGGACGAGTATTGTCCGACATTGTTTGCATCTACTGGCTGAGTTCACGTCCCAAGTGGCAAATGTGGCGGTGGCCCGGTGATGATTCGGGCAGATATATCGTGGTATTCCATGGACCGCGTGATTACTTTGCGAGTTCGCATTATAGCCAAGAATTATGTGACCGTTTTGACTGATCGGGTCTATTTTACGAGTCCGCAGCTCGTGGTCGTGCGGTAGCGTTCTCGATTCCCGCACCCGGGTTCCCGGGTTCGATTCCCGGCGGGGTCAGGGATTTTCCCTGCCTCGTGATGTCTGGGTGTTGTGTGGTGTCCTTAGGTTAGTTAGGTTTAAGTAGTTCTAAGTTCTAGGGGACTGGTGACCATAGATGTTAAGTCCCATAGTGCTCAGAGCCATCTATTTCATGATACAATGTTTAATCGTCAGTGGTGATAATGTGTTCGACGTCGACAGGTTCCCTCTTCACACAGCGAGTTCGCATTATAGCCAAGAATTATGTGACCATTTTGACTGATTGGGCCTATTTCATGATACAATGTTTATCCTCAGTGGTGAAGATATGTTCGACGTTGACAGGTTCCCTCTTCACACAGCGAGTTCGCATTATAGCCAAGAATTATGTGACCGTTTTGACTGTTCGGGTCTATTTCATGATACAATGTTTATCCTCAGTGGTGATGATATGTTCGACGTTGACAGGTTCCCTCTTCACACAGCGAGTTCGCATTATAGCCAAGAATTATGTGACCGTTTTGACTGATCGGGTCTATTTCATGATACAATGTTTATTCATCAATGGTGATGATGTGTTCGACTTGACAGGTCCCGATTCACACAGCTCGCATCGTCGATGACTGGTTTTGTAAGCACGTGGATACATTGTCGCATCTCCCCTGGCTATCAGTCACCGGATCTCACAAGGGGACTTCCCCATCGCACCCCCCCCTCAGATTTAGTTATAAGCTAGCACAGTGGATAGGCCTTGAAAAACTGAACACAGATCGATCGGTATAACAGGAAGAAGTTCTGTGGTGCTATGAAATAATAAGCAAAATATACAAACTGAGTAGTCCATGCGCAAGATATGCAAGATCAAGGAGAGTGTGAGCTCAAGAGCGCCGTGGTCTCGTGGTTAGCGTGAGCAGCTGCGAAACGAGAGGTCCTTGGTTCAAGTCTTTCCTCGAGTGAAAGTTATGATCTGTCCATTCGTTCATTGACGTCTGTTCATTGTAATACGTTTAGTGTCCGTGTTTTCCGACCGCACCGCAAAACCGTGCGGTTAGTAGACGAAAGGACGTGCCTCTCCAATGGGAGCCGAAAAAATTTGATCGCAAGGTCATAGGTCAACCGATTCTTCCACAGGAAAACACGTCTGACATATTCTATACGACACTGGTGACGGCATGTGCGTCACATGACAGGAATATGTTGTCGACCCACCTAACTTGTACACTTGGCAAATGGATAAAAAGATTCTTCTACCATGCCCGGTTTAGGTTTTCTTGTGGATGTGATAATCACTCCCAAAAAAGTGATGAAAACATAAGAGTTTGTCACATAAACTGAAAATAAAAAATTAAACTTTTCATTCAAGGGAAGACTTGAACCAACCGTTCCGTAGTTGCTCACGCTAACCACGGGACCACGGCGCTCCTGAGCCCACAGTGTCCTTGATTTTGCATATCTTGCGCATCAACTACTCAATTTGTATAGTTTGCTTATTTTTTCATAGTTCCATACAACTTCTTCCTGTTTCATCGATTGATCTGTGTTCAGTTTTTCAAGGCCTATCCACTGTGCCAACTTATAACTAAATCTGAAGGGGGTGCGATGGGGATGTTCCCTTGTCAGTATCATTCAGCCTTTGTGCTCTGCTTTGGAGAGAAGAGTGCGTCATCGCTGTTCACCTCCGTCATTGTTTCCTGAACTTGCCATTATCTTGAAGGAAGAATAATAGATTCCCTTGAAAACCGTACAGGACCTCTGTTTAATCATTCAAAGATGATTGGTAGCTTTTTTGAATGCCAACGTGTTTCCTACATAGTATTAGCCATGGTAATGTTGTTTCCTGTTCCATATTTTTGTCCAACGCCTGTATATAAACGGAGCGGACAGGAGTGTGGAATCATTCGAGCGACGATACGGGACAGAAATGGGAGAAATCCACTGATATGAACTACTCTGACAAAGGACACATTATTATGGCACGAGCCCTGGGAACTCGCATCTCGGAACCGGCGAAGTTAGTCGGCTGTTTGCGTGCTCCACGAGCAGGCGACGATTTGCTGGATGTCCACGGCTCATTACAGAACGTGGTGGTCGGAGGCTTGCACGCTCTGTGAAGCAGGACAGTCGACGATCTACGGCAGAACTCTCGACAGAGCTGGGAGCACGTTATTTACGGCGTCATCCCCGCACGAAGGACGGCGTCGGCAGTGTTGTGCTACAGGGGACATTCACCAGCGCTTCCATGGGACCTGCGATGTGATCGACAGCACCCTGAAAGTTGTGGGCTGACATTATTGCGGACCACGTGCACCCCTTCATGCCTGATGTCTTCCCCGACGTCCACGGAATTTTGCAGCAGGATAACTGTCCGTGTCACGAGGCCATAATCGTGCTACAGTGGTTTGAGAAAGATGTCTAGGCCACAAAATCCACCTGATCTGAATCCTATGTAGCACATCTGGGACGGTACCGCACACTAGCTCGGCGCCAGGAAACCGCTGCCCAGTAATTTACGCGAATTATGTGAGTTGTATGTATGTAGACATCGAGTGCACAAAGAACCAAAAGTCTACAGTTGACTTCTCGAATTCACGCCACGCACAATAGCTTCTGCATTCCATTCCAAAGCTAGACCAAAATGGTACTAACAAGGCAAACTCCCCATCGCACCCTCCTCAAATTTAGTGGTAAGTTGGTCCATTGGATAGCCCATCAGAAACTGAACACAGACCAAACATGAGCACAGGAAGAAGCAAAATAGAAACAGTGAAAGGTCCCAATTTATTGTATGCAATATCGAGCAATCGCAAAGAGGTCGTGTGGTCAAGCTGTTAGACTATGAAAGGCGAGATTGGTTCAAGTCTCCCTTGTGCCGAATATTTTTTTTTTACAAAATTGCGAATTCTCAGTCCGGTCATTGACATGTCAGTTTGTAACGCCGGAAACGCATATCCTCCTATTCCCATTTACTGTACTATAAATTTTTTCCTTATTTTGTTACCTGAAGATATGACATTTCTGTGTCTTTATACATTGTAATTGTTTTACAATTTGTATACATATATTTATGCATTTATGTCGATGTATAATTGTTTTGTTTTGTAAATATTATTTGCCTTTTTACGCTGGGTCTTGCCTAGGGAAAACTATGCTATCGAACGATTACATGGATAGGTCGTGTGGAAAACCAAAGTGTTTAGGATCTTGGGTAGTGTTAACTCTGCCGCGTGGAGCGTAGGCAGAGCAGAGTCTGGCTGGAATAGGGCGGTGGAGCAGGTGTGTTGAGTGACGTTCCAGCGAGTTGCCGCGCTTTCGGGATTTGGCAGCATGTAATTGCGCTCGACTTGCTATGATAGTTTCTGCACGGTGTCGCGGACGGGAAGCATTAGCTGGCACACATCAAGAGCCCGTTTCGCCTGGTGTCCGTGTCGAGAAGAAGGCGCGCCAACATCCAGCTTCTGCAACAGCGACAGCCGACAATAAGTAATTGTCGCCACATCCTCGATCGACGAGTTCAAACCTTCAATCAACCAACAAGGAAGACTGAAAGCACGTAAAGTTTTAGAACTGTATGGCAGACCTCAGCTTTTCAAACTGTTCCATTTGCATCACAAAAATACAGCAACTTAGCATGAACCTTTGTTGCTCATTGTCCCAATTGCCTTACCAAGCAGGGTCCCTTCCTTTTCCGGAATGAACCCGAGTGTCGTTGAAATTCAAACGCCAGCATTAAAGTAATATCACTCCATTTCACTGCTTTAATTTCAAAGTTCAGTAAAAGTATTCGTAGCTGGCTACAATAAACAAACAGAACTATATTTAGATTACACAAGCACAAATTAAGAGTGCGAGTTTTGTTACCATATTTTAGCTTACCTGTGACTGCAGCTCAGCTTGGTACGTATTAAATTTTACTGTTGTTAATTGTTCAAATTCATTTAATTCACGTTCAAAGTTAAATCTCTTATTTATAAATTGCGTAGATTCAAGTTGCCTTTGAGATGATTGTTGAGGTAGCCCAAGACTAACCTTATTTTATTTAATTTCGTAGTGCCTCAGAAACAAAGTTCACTATTAATTTCAGTCACTAAATTAACTTTCAATTTTCCGGTTTTATTAATTCTTTTGCTAAATTAAGTCAGAGTGTAGCGAAATTTATTACTTCTGACAAACATTCAGTTTCCACACAACACGTGTCAACCTTCAGTTGCCACGCTTTTAGTGCTAATTATATGTGCATTAACATTTATTTTTCAGTTATTATAGTAGTTGTCCATAGGATTGGCGACCGTAATTTTCCCCAAATCTCAAATATCTAATTAACGCCAGTTAATTACTAACGTAACGGCCGCACATTTACTTTCTTTATTAACTTTACCATTTTTAAAAATTAATTTCCATCAATTTCATTTGCATTTTTCCTTTCATTTAGATGTAACCCTTCCTCCCTCTTTACCGACAGATTAACTTCGGTGACGACTGCTTGTCCCAAATTTCAATTAGGTACACGCGGTTTAATTTTTCACTATCATTAAGGTCGATAAGTGAGGGGGAGGTTACATGTTCGCTGTATTCAAATTTGTGCATGTGTCGTGGTGTAACGTCCGTTTGCAACAGCGACGTGTAACGAACAGACCTCCAGACGAATATACCTCCCATGTGTTACACACCGGTCCCATATGTTATGCCTCTAGCGTTCCGTTTTGGAAGTTTTGTCTCTTGACTACCTTAGTTGTAATATACACTCCTGGAAATTGAAATAAGAACACCGTGAATTCATTGTCCCAGGAAGGGGAAACTTTATTGACACATTCCTGGGGTCAGATACATCACATGATCACACTGACAGAACCACAGGCACATAGACACAGGCAACAGAGCATGCACAATGTCGGCACTAGTACAGTGTATATCCCCCTTTCGCAGCAATGCAGGCTGCTATTCTCCCATGGAGACGATCGTAGAGATGCTGGATGTAGTCCTGTGGAATGGCTTGCCATGCCATTTCCACCTGGCGCCTCAGTTGGACCAGTGTTCGTGCTGGACGTGCAGACCGCGTGAGACGACGCTTCATCCAGTCCCAAACATGCTCAATGGGGGACAGATCCGGAGATCTTGCTGGCCAGGGTAGTTGACTTACACCTTCTAGAGCACGTTGGGTGGCACGGGATACATGCGGACGTGCATTGTCCTGTTGGAACAGCAAGTTCCCTTGCCGGTCTAGGAATGGTAGAACGATGGGTTCGATGACGGTTTGGATGTACCGTGCACTATTCAGTGTCCCCTCGACGATCACCAGTGGTGTACGGCCAGTGTAGGAGATCGCTCCCCACACCATGATGCCGGGTGTTGGCCCTGTGTGCCTCGGTCGTATGCAGTCCTGATTGTGGCGCTCACCTGCACGGCGCCAAACACGCATACGACACGTCTACATTCGTCCCTCCATTCACGCCTGTCGCGACACCACTGGAGGCGGGCAGCACGATGTTGGGGCGTGAGCGGAAGACGGCCTAACGGTGTGCGGGACCGTAGCCCAGCTTCATGGAGACGGTTGCGAATGGTCCTCGCCGATACCCCAGGAGCAACAGTGTCCCTAATTTGCTGGGAAGTGGCGGTGCGGTCCCCTACGGCACTGCGTAGGATCCTACGGTCTTAGCGTGCATCCGTGCGTCGCTGCGGTCCGGTCCCAGGTCGACGGGCACGTGCACCTTCCGCCGACCACTGGCGACAACATCGATGTACTGTGGAGACCTCACGCCCCACGTGTTGAGCAATTCGGCGGTACGTCCACCCGGCCTCCCGCATGCCCACTATACGCCCTCGCTCAAAGTCCGTCAACTGCACATACGGTTCACGTCCACGCTGTCGCGGCATGCTACCAGTGTTAAGGCCGGTTCCCACTAGAGCGCGGCAGCGCGGCGTGCGGAAACGGCAGCGGCAAGCGTTTTCCGCGTTGACGCGGTGGCTCGCGGAATTGGCGTTCCCATCTGGAAGCGGCAGACGTTAGCGGTAGAGAAAGACGGACAGCCACTGAGGTACGGGGCAGGACCCACTGAAACGCGCGGTGCGTTTGAAAAACTATATCTAGCTGGGTGAAGACATACCAATTTTTCATTTTCTGTACAATGTACTCTTTCACATATTCCATTATGCATGTTTTCTCATTCCACCATAAACAGATTTCATGACTACCGTTCATCATTGTTCACTATCTAGCACATTGCTTAAGAATCATGAAAGAATAATACATATTTGGAACAAAGTTTTCAAAACCAGATTTTAAATTATAGGACATTTCCCGGTACAGACGCAAACCTACAATACTTTATTACTTACGAGCTGCAGTTTATAACTAAAGAGACAGTAAACGGTAGCAAATTAAGGAAATGGAACTTGAATAAGTCAAGATCCACAGTTTTTCGATAATCTTAAAGTTAGCGTAATGCAACGACTGACTGAAACACAGGAAGGAATCCGCTAGAATATGAATGGGTATCTTTGAGAGAAGAAGTGGTGAATGCAGCAGAGTATGAGAACGGGAAGAAGGTACAGTAGAAATCGTTAGATAAAACGTGAAATATTAAATATGACAAGAGGGAAAAATATAAAAAGGCAGCAAATAAAGTAGGCCATTGAAAATGGAAATGTCTAAACATGACGTTGACGGAAAGTCCAAAATTGCAACGTGATTTTGCACTTGGAAAACATAAGGGAATGAAAATGAGAAAGAACAAAGAAAACTTTGCTCAAAGGAGAAGCAGCTGTCAAGAACTCATTTGGCAAGCCAGAACTAAGCAAATAAGAGAAGGCTAGATAGTGGAAGGAATATGTAGACAGGAGAGGGGGAGGGGTTGTACAAACTGACATAAGTACAATGTTAGATTCCTGTGAGATGTCTGAACACGCAAGGCAACACTGATCCTACCACTTACCTAAGTAGACACACTGAAGAACAGCGAAACTGTGTTTATACCATTTGCATGTTTAGAGAAAGATTTTGACAATCTTAATTAAAACATTCTTTGAAGTTCTTGAGATGTCATCGATAAAACACTGGGACACAAGATTATCTACAACTTGTACAGAAACCAAACTGCATTTCTAAGACTTCAATGACTTGAAAGGGAAGCAGTAATTGAGAAGGCAGAAGTAGAGAGGATATAAAATGGAGACTGTGAATAGCAAGAAAAGCGTTCTGAAAAAGAAAATTTGTTCACATGGAATATAAATTGTAATGATTGGGTACTATTTTACGAAGGTATTTGTGTGGAGTGCAGCCTTGTAAGTGAATTTCGGCGATGAACAGTTCTGTCGAGAAGACAATGGACGCTTTCAAAACATGGTGATCAATAAGAATGCTGAAGATTAGATATGAGGATCGTGTAACTAAAGAAGAGGTACGGAATTAAATAGAGTAGGAAGAGGAAATTACGGCACAACTTTGACTACAAGAGGGGTAAGTTGACAGGACATATTATGAGGCGTCAAAGAGTGAGGACAAAGGGGTTGGGTGATAGTATTCTGATAATAATCATTTGTTCAAACGCTATTCTAGTATTTTATCTGTTAATGTAAGCAGTGAATTTAGTCTTCCATGCACTCCTCCACAAAACATTTAAACCAAAACTGAAATCAGCTGAACACCAAACCTTTCAACCACTGTCTGACAACTACTGCATTCACTTTCAACTTTCTATAACCATCACTGGCTAGCCCCACACATATACAGATATAAGGAGAACAGAAATAAACAAACAATTTCAGCATATAATTCTTTAGGTTGGCAACATGTACATAAACAAACCAAACAGGAAGGGGCATGAGGTGAACACACTGTAGTTACGACTTCAAATCAGTGTTTTCGGTAAAATGTCTACAGCTAGTGACAGAAGAAAGAAGAGCGAACATGAAAATGTGCTTATGTTCCATAATCTAAGTTTTAGTTCAACCTCCAGCATGTGTCCAGGTGAGGGATAACGTATATGTCCGCCAAAAACTCGATTCACTGTAAGTAATCAGTTATGCATTTAAAACAAAACTGAATCATTCTAGATTCCACCGAAAATGCCTTAAAGTAAAAGGCGAAACGCGTCTTTAACCAATAAAGTACACTCGATAAAGAAAAAAAGCGTTTGTTACTTACCAAAGGAAATAATCACTAGCTGTAGATACTTAGCAAATTACATCTTATGACATACCAGCAAATTAGTTTCTGTTTAACTTCTCATTCCACACGCTATTAAATGCTGTTTAAAAAAAATCATCTATCCCTTCTGAAAAACTGTAGTTTCTTCCATATCTCGGTAGATAAACAGATTTTGGATATTTATCATGCGACGAAATACCTGACTTTTTACAAGTTATCGTTTGCAAAAAAACGCTTTTAGATTTCTTGAACCATTTACGAAATTTTCAGTTGATACAACCACATGGTTTACAACGAGCAGGACGAAGTATCGGTCGTGTCGCGGGCGACCCGCACGCGGTCACCGCACAGCCCGTCCGCCGACATACCATTCAATATCTCGAGAACGGTGATAGCTATCGTTCTGCTCTCAGCTTTAAAAGCAATTTCGATATGTTGACTAAGTTTCATACGCAATAATGTATTACCTAAAATGAACTGTACGCAAAGTCCACGCAATGCGTTTTTACCTCTGCACTCTCATTAAAATTTCGTGTAAAGGTTTTACGTAAATGCGATATAGCAAGTAACCACGACAAATATTGAAAAGAAATTCGGCCCTTTATCGAGAGAAGATATCAGGCTGTAACATGCCCAAGAATCAAATTTTTCTACCGGATAGTTTCCTTGGAATCGGATGATAAGTATTTCATAGCTGCCGCCGCGTCCGCGCCAGCGGTTCGGCGAAAGTTCTTGTGGCCCGGGGTTGCGTACCTGACGTCACGCTCAGTGCGGTCTGTGATTGGAGGCGCGCACCTGGGGCGCGTCACGCGGCAGCGGAAGCGGTTCGACATGGTCAAACCGCGACGCAGAGCCCGCCGCGCCTTGCCGCTGACGCCGTTTCCATGGCAACCACGCCGCTGACGCGCGGTTTTGACGCGCGGCAGCCCTAGTGGGAACCGGCCTTTAAAGACTGCGATGGAGCTCCGTATGCCACGGCAAACTGGCTGAAGGCCGGTTCCCACTAGGGCTGCCGCGCGTCAAAACCGCGCGTCAGCGGCGTGGTTGCCATGGAAACGGCGTCAGCGGCACGGCGCGGCGGGCTCTGCGTCGCGGTTTGACGATGTCGAACCGCTTCCGCTGCCGCGTGACGCGCCCCAGGTGCGCGCCGCCAATCACAGAACGCGCTGAGCATGACGTCAGGTACGCAACCCAGGGCCACAAGAACTTTCTCCGAACCGCTGGCGCGGACGCGGCGGCAGCTATGAAATACTTATCATCCGATTCCAAGGAAACTATTCGGTAGAAAAATTTGATTCTTGGGCATGTTACAGCCTGATATCTTCTCTCGATAAAGGGCCGAATTTCTTTTCGATATTCGTCGTGGTTACTTGCTGTATCGCATTTACGTAAACCTTTACACGAAATTTTAATGAGTGTGCAGAGGTAAAAACGCGTTGCGTGGACTTTGCGGACAGTTCATTTTAGGTAATACATTATTGCGTATGAAATTTAGTCAACATATCGAAATTGCTTTTAAAGCTGAGAGCAGATCGATAGCTATCACCGTTCTCGAGATATTGAATGATATGTCGGCGGACGGGCTGTGCTGTGACCGCTCGCTCGCGACGCGACCGGTACTTTGTCCTGCTCGTCGTAAATCATGTGGTTGTATCAACTGCAAATTTCGTAAACGGTTCAAGAAATCTGAGAGCGTTTTTTTGCAAACGATAACTTGTAAAAAGTCATGTATTTCGTCGCATGATAAATATCCAAAATCTGTTTATCTACCAAGATATGAAAGAAACTACAGTTTTTCAGAAGGGATAGATGATTTTTTTTAAACAGCATTTAATAGCGTGTGGAATGAGAAGTTAAACAGAAACTAATTTGCTGGTATGTCATAAGATGTAATTTGCTAAGTATCTACAGCTATTGATTATTTCCTTTGGTAAGTAACAAACGTTTTTTTTCTTTATCGAGTGTACTTTATTGGTTCAAGACGCGTTTCGCCTTTTACTTTAAGGCATTTTCGGTGGAATCTAGAATGATTCAGTTTTGTTTTAAATGCATAACTGATTACTTACAGTGAATCGCGTTTTTGGCGGACATATACGTTTCCCCTCACTTGGTCACATGCTGGAGGTTGCACTAAAACTTAGATTATGGAACATAAGCACATTTTCATGTTCGCTCTGTTTTCTTCTGTCAGTAGCTGTAGACATTTTACCGAAAACACTGATTTGAACTCGTAACTACAGCGTGTTCACCTCATGCCCCTTCCTGTTTGGTTTGTTTATGTACATGTTGCCAACCTAAAGAACTATATGCTGAAATTGTTTGTTTATTTCTGTTCTCCTTATATCTGTATATGTGTGGGGCTAGCCAGTGATAGTTATAGAAAGTTGAAAGTGAATGCAGTAGTTGTCAGACAGTGGTTGAAAGGTTTGGTGTTCAGCTGATTTCAGTTTTGGTTTAAATGTTTTGTGGAAGAGTGCATGGAAGACTAAATTCACTGCTTACATTAACAGATAAAATAGTAGAATAGCATTTGAACAAATGATTATTATCAGAATACTATCACCCAACCCCTTTGTCCTCACTCTTTGACGCCTCATAATATGTCCTGTCAACTTACCCCTCTTGTAGCCAAAGTTGTGCCATAATTTCCTCTTCCTACTCTATTTAACTCCGTACCTCTTCTTTAGTTACATGATCCTCATATCTAATCTTCAGCATTCTTATTGATCACCACGTTTTGAAAGTGTCCATTGTCTTCTCAACAGAACTGTTCATCGCCGAAATTCACTTACAAGGCTGCACTCCACACAAATACCTTCGTAAAATTGTTCCCAATCATTGCAATTTATATTCCATGTGAACAAATTTTCTTTTTCAGAACGCTTTTCTTGTTATTCACAGTCTTCATTTTATATCCTCTCTACTTCTGCCTTCTCAATTACTGCTTCCCTTTCAAGTCATTGAAGTCTTAGAAATGCAGTTTGGTTTCTGTACAAGTTGTAGATAATCTTGTGTCCCTGTGTTTTATCGATGACATCTCCAGAGCTTCAAAGAATGTTTTAATTAAGATTGTCCAAACCTTTCTCTAAACATGCAAATGCTATAAACACAGTTTCGCTGTTCTTCAGTGTGTCTACTTAGTTAAGTGGTAGGATCAGAATTGTCTTGCGTGTTCAGACATCTCACAGGAATCTAACATTGTACTTATGTTAGTTTATACAACCCCTCCCCCTCTCCTGTCTACATATCCTTCCACTATGTAGCCTTCTCTTATTTGCTTAGTTCTGGCTTGCCAAATGAGTTCTTGACAGTTGTTTCTCCTTTGAGCAAAGTTTCCTTTGTTCTTTCTCATTTTCATTCCCTTACGTTTTCCAAGTGCAAAATCACATTGCAATTTTGGACTTTCTTTCAACGTCATGTTTAGAAATTTCTATTTCCAATGGCCTACTTTATTTGCTGCATTTTTATATTTTTCCCTCTTGTCAGATTTAATATTTCACGTTTTATCTAACGATATCTACTGTACCTTCTTCCCGTTCTCATACTCTGCTGCATTCACCACTTCTTCTCTCAAAGATATCCATTCGTATTCTAGCGGATTCCTTCCTGTGTTTCAGTCAGTCGTTGCATTACGCTAACTTTAAGATTATCGAAAAACTGTGGATCTTGACTTATTCAAGTTCCATTTCCTTAATTTGCTACCGTTCACTGTCTCTTTAGTTGTAAACTGCAGCTCGTAACTAATAAAGTATTGTAGGTTTGCGTCTGCACTGGGAAATGTCTTATAATTTAAAATCTGGTTTCGAAAACTTTGTTCCAAATATGTATTATTCTTTCATGATTCTTAAGCAATGTGCTAGATAGTGAACAATGATGAACGGTAGTCATGAAATCTGTTTATGGTGAAATGAGAAAACATGCATAATGGAATATGTGAAAGAGTACATTGTACAGAAAATGAAAAATTGGTATGTCTGCACCCAACTAGATATAGTTTTTCAAACGCACCGCGCGTTTCAGTGGGTCCTGCCCCGTACCTCAGTGGCTGTCCGTCATTGGCTACCGCTAACGTCTGCCGCTGCCAGGTGGGAACGCCAATTCCGCGAGCCACCGCGTCAACGCGGAAAACGCTTGCCGCTGCCGTTTCCGCACGCCGCGCTGCCGCGCTCTAGTGGGAACCGGCCTTGACACTGACGGCGGCGGTGCACAAATGCTGCGCAGCTAGCGCCATTCGACGGCCAACACCGCGGTTCCTGGTGTGTCCGCTGTGCCGTGCGTGTGATCATTGCTTGTACAGCCCTCTCGCAGTATCCGGAGCAAGTATGGTGGGTCTGACACACCGGTGTCAATGTGTTCTTTTTTCCATTTCCAGGAGTGTAGTTCACACCCGTTTATTTGCTGTTTTCATTTCTGTAAGAATTCTCTGCGGCCTCTTGCCTGCTCTCACTAGTCTTCACAGACTAAATATATTACCATCAGAAGTAACAGATATGTCAGTGACCGGACGGACAGTTCGTAATTTTGTGAGAAAAAAAATTGTGGACTCGAGGGAGTTTTGAGCGCAGATCTCGCCCTTCGCAGGCTAATACCGTGCCCACTGACTACGGCACAACGCTCGTTAACGTTGCTCTATATGGCCTACATTCATTTGGAACCGTTCGCTGTTACTATTTTGCTTCTTTTTTTCCACAGTTTAGTACGCCTTCTTCCTGTTTTCATGTTTGATCTGCGTTTAGTTTTTGACGGGCTATCCAATAGGCCAGCTTACCAATAAATCTGAGAGGGGTGCGGTGGGGAGTTTCCCTTGTCAGAAGGTGGTCTTGTCTTAGCTCATCAGTGAGTATTAATGATTTTCTAATTTCAAATGACGGGTCATTTTTATAATTTTGCTAAAGCGGTTGGATGGGCATCCGTGGAAGGAGACTGTTCGGTTTAAGAACACACCTAGCTCGCTTCGAACGATCGCAAACACCATCAGCACTGGTCCCCGGCGTAGTCCAAGATGATTCTACCACCTAGAGAGTCGTGGTAGGTGATGTGGCAATCGCATTAACTTCTACAGGGACGGCGAGTGTCTGCTAAAAAATTGTGCGTGTAAACAGCAATATACTTCCCAGACGGTGGTTACAGGTGCTACAAGAGAGGCGTTGTGCATCACGGAGAGGTTTACTGTTCAAATTCTGGGAGAGTAAATTTCGGGAAGAATCGGGGAACATATTATTTCCTTAAGTGTTTCATTATCCATGATGGATAAATTACCGTGGTGACTGATATAAAGTACCATGGTGACTGACGTATAGTTAACCTGTAAAAAAATCTAAATATGTTTGTAAAAAAAGTGACAGGCGTAATGTGGAGCCGATATGGATACTCTAGCTACATGTAAGTACAATAATATTTTTCAACATATGTCGCTCAGCCAGTTCGAAACGTTTCAGTTTTGTCTATGTAGTTTTTTTTTTTTTTTTTTGGTCATCAGTCTACTGACTGGTTTGATGCGGCCCGCCGTGAATTCCTTTCCTGTGTTAACCTCTTCATCTCAGAGTAGCACTTGCAACCTATGTCCTCAATTATTTGCTTGACGTATTCCAATCTCTGTCTTCCTCTACAGTTTTTGCCCTCTACAGCTCCCTCTAGTACCAAGGAAGTCATTTCCTCATGTCTTAGCAGATGTCCTATCATCCTGTCCCTTCTCCTTATCAGTGTTTTCCACATATTCCTTTCCTCTCCGATTCAGCGTAGAACCTCCTCACTCCTTACCTTATCACTCCACCTAATTTTCAACATTCGTCTATAGCACCACATCTCAGATGCTTCGATTCTCTTCTGTTCCGGTTTTCCCACAGTCCTTGTTTCACTACCATACAATGCTGTACTCCAGACGTACATCCTCAGAAATTTCTCCCTCAAATTAAGGCCGATATTTGATATTAGTAGACTTCTCTTGGCCAGAAATGCCTTTTTTGCCATAGCGAGTCTGCTTTTGATGTCCTCCTTGCTCCGTCCGTCATTGGTTATTTTACTGCCTAGGTAGCTCAATTCCTTAACTTCATTGACTTCGTAACCATCAATCCTGATGTTAAGTTTCTCGCTGTTCTCATTTCTACTACTTCTCATTACCTTCGTCTTTCTCCGATTTACTCTGAAACCATACTGTGTACTCATTAGACTGTTCATTCCGTTCAGCAGACCATTTAATTCTTCTTCACTTTCACTCAGGATAGCAATGTCATCAGCGAATCGTATCATTGACATCCTTTCACCTTGTATTTTAATTCCACTCCTGAACCTTTCTTTTATTTCCATCATTGCTTCCTCGATGTACAGATTGAAGAGTAGGGGCGAAAGGCTACAGCCTTGTCTTACACCCTTCTTAATACGAGCACTTCGTTCTTGATCGTCCACTCTTATTATTCCCTCTTGGTTGTTGTACACATTGTATATGACCCGTCATTCCCTATAGCTTACCCCTACTTTTTTCAGAATCTCGAACAGCTTGCACCATTAGATATTGTCGAACGCTTTTTCCAGGTCGACAAATCCTATGAAACTGTCTTGATTTTTCTTTAGCCTTGCTTCCATTATTAGCCGTAACGTCAGAATTGTCTCTCTCGTCCCTTTACTTTTCCTAAAGCCAAACTGATCGTCACCTAGCGCATTCTCAATTTTCTTTTCCATTCTTCTGTACATTATTCTTGTAAGCAGCTTCGATGCATGAGCTGTTAAGCTGATTGTGCGATAATTCTCGCACTTGTCAGCTCTTGCCGTCTTCGGAATTGTGTGGATGATGCTTTTCCGAAAGTCAGATGGTATTATGAAACGTCCCCTTAGAAAAATTTATACAAGACTGTGCTTAACCTGATACACAATATTCTTAGCGCAACGCAATCCGACTTCCAATAATCCCTACAAAAGAATGGCCCTGACTAACATTAATCTATACCTTTCACAAATCACTTACCTCACCAAAAATCTTCGTTACTCGAACTACTGCAATACAGCGAGCGCCACTACTGCCAGCTAAATAAAAGATTCAAACTACTGAAGGCACTAACTACTGATAGCAATAGTTAGCAAATGAAAGATTTTAATAGAGAACAAACAATGTATTTACCTTAATAGTCATAATATATGATATCCAGCATTACAAATTATCAAAACTCCGCCATCTGTCTCCCCACATCCACCACTGCTGGCGGCTCACCTCCAACTGCGCAACGCTACGCGCTGTTCACATCCAGCTGCCGCTGCCCAACACTACAATGGCAGACAACAATGCAAACTAGCCACAGGCTGCACACAGCACAGCCAGTGATTTTCATACAGAGCGCTACGTAACGTTGCCAATACGAAAACCTAAACAGCCTACTTACATAAAGAAAACATAAACAGCCTACTTACATAAAGAAAACATAAACAGCCTACTTACATAAAGAAAACATAAACAGCCTACTTACAGTATATCGCCAGACTCATATATTCTACACACCAACGTGAATAGTCGTTTTGTTGCCACTTCCCCCAATGATTTTAGAAATTCTGATGGAATGTTATTTATCCCTTCTGCCTTATTTGACCGTAAGTCCTCCAAAGCTCTTTTAAATTCCGATTCTAATACTGGATCCCCTATCTCTTCTAAATCGACTCCTGTTTCTTCTTCTATCATATCAGACAAATCTTCACGCTCATAGAGGCTTTCAATGTATTCTTTCCACCTATCTGCTCTCTCCTCTGCATTTAACAGTGGAATTCCCGTTGCACTCTTAATGTTACCACCGTTGCTTTTAATGTTACCAAAGGTTGTTTTGACTTTCCTGTATGCTGAGTCTGTCCTTCCGACAATCATATCTTTTTCGATGTATTCACATTTTTCCTGCACCCATTTCGTCTTAGCTTCCCTGCACTTCCTATTTATTTCATTCCTCAGCGACTTGTATTTCTGTATTCCTGATTTTCCCGGAACATGTTTGTACTTCCTCCTTTCATCAATCAACTGAAGTATTTCTTCTGTTACCCATGGTTTCTTCGCAGCTACCTTCTTTGTACCTATGTTTTCCTTCCCAACTTCTGTGATGGCCCTTTTTAGAGATGTCCATTCCTCTTCAACTGTACTGCCTACTGCGCTATTCCTTATTGCTGTATCTATAGCGTTGTTAGAGAACTTCAAACGTATCTCGTCATTCCTTAGTACTTCCGTATCCCACTTCTTCCTGATTCTTCCTGACTAATGTCTTGAACTTGAGCCTACTCTTCATCACCACTATATTTTGATCTGAGTCTATATCTGCTCCTGTGTACGCCTTACAATCCAGTATCTGATTTCGGAATCTCTGTCTGACCATGATGTAATCTAATTGAAATCTTCCCGTATCCTCCGGCCTTTTCCAAGTATACCTCCTCCTCTTGTGATTCTTGAACAGGGTATTCGCTATTACTAGCTGAAACTTGTTACAGAACTCAATTAGTCTTTCTCTTCTTTCATTCCTTGTCCCAAGCCCATATTCTCCTGTAACCGTTTCTTCTACTCCTTCCCCTACAACTGCATTCCAGTCGCCCATGACTATTAGATTTTCGTCCCCCTTTACATACTGCATTACCCTTTCAATATCCTCATACATTTCCTCTATCTGTTCATCTTCAGCTTGCGACGTCGGCATGTATACCTGAACTGTCGTTGTCGGTGTTGGTCTGCTGTCGATTCTGATTAGAACAACCCGGTCACTGAACTGTTCACAGTAACACACCCTCTGCACTACCTTCCTATTCATAACGAATCCTACACCTGTTATACCATTTTCTGCTGCTGTTGATATTACCCGATATTCATCTGACCAGAAATCCTTGTCTTCCTTCCACTTCACTTCACTGACCCCTACTATATCTAGATTGAGCCTTTGCATTTCCCTTTTCAGATTTTCTAGTTTCCCTACCACGTTCAAGCTTCTGACCTTCCACGCCCCGACTCGTAGAACGTTATCCTTTCGTAGATTATTCAATCTTTTTCTCATGGTAACCTCCCCCTTGGCAGTCCCCTCCCGGAGATCCGAATGGGGGACTATTCCGGAATCTTTTGCCAATGGAGAGATCATCATGACACTTCTTCAATTACAGGTACACACGTTACGTGTCTTTAATGCAGTGGTTTCCATTGCCTTCTGCATCCTCATGTCGTTGATCATTGCTGATTCTTCCGCCTTTAGGGGCAATTTCCCACCCCTAGGACAAGGGAGTGCCCTGAACCTCTATCCGCTCCTCCGCCCCCTTTGACAAGGCCGTTGACTTCTTATGCCGGAAGTCTTCGGCCGCCAATGCTGATTGTTTATCAAAATTTAGGCAGTGGCGGGGATCGAACTGGGACCGAAGACTTTTTTTTTCATTTTGTTCGTTATTGATCGTTGTGTTTGGTCGTTGCGGACGTCGCAAGACATCCTGTTCAAGTTCGGTGGTTGATCCTTCCACTCAGTTTTTTATTACAGAGGCCAACCGGCTCTCTGACCGAACACGCTGAGCTACCGTGCCGGTAGACCACGAGAACGTAGTTATCGTTACATTATTTTTTCATGTAAACAGTGAACTCCAACCCAGAAGCTAGAGTTAATGAGGTTGGTTTGCTGACAATAATTCTTCGCACGCGGCTTTCGTGAATGGAACAGAAAAATGGGGTGGTTTGAAGAGGGGGGGGGTGGGGCAGAGCCTGATAGAGGTACCAGAGACACCACCCACCACACACTGCTTGCGCAGTATTGTAAGATGCAGATGTACAACAATTTAGAATCCGGCTTGTTTCATTATTTGTATGATAACAGGCATGTCTACAAAGCAAAGAAAATTACATGACATTTCGTAGAAAATCAGGTGAATACGTAATTAACACGGATGTTTTCTGGCTATAGTAACATTGGACTCTCAATCGGGAGGACGACGCATCAAACCCGTGTCCGGCTTTCCATATTTAGGTTTTCCGTGCTCTCCCTAAACCGCTCCAGGCGAATGCTGGGATGCTTCCTCTGACGGCCGATTTTCCTCCCCATCCTTGGCACAATCCGAGCCTGCACTCCATTTCTAATGACCTTGAAGTCGACGGTACGTTAAATCGAACATTCCTTCCTTTCTTCCTGATTGTAGTAGCGAGTCATATTGTAAAAAAGCATCATCGATGAACCATTGTTTCGCCTAAGATTAGTCGTTTTCATATGGGTCTCCTGGCCACTAGTAGACCCACAAGAAGGCCACTGTAACCTTGGCCGAAACATTGGTTTCGTCAATGATAGTTATTTTTTTTTTATGACGCGGTACCAGACTCAGAAATCTTGGGTATTAATTGACTCCGGCCGTGAAAGCCTATGCGATTATCTGGATGAAGGCATTCTGCTGTAGACTGTTAAAATGTTATTCGTTGCGATTGCAATTTCGACACGTAGTCATCGTCAAGCATTATGGGATATTGGAACCCACTCAATAACATCAAGTTGTGGCGTTCTGAAGCATAGTTCACAGCCGTGTAAAACCACATGTTGTGGTATAAATCTAACCGCTGTTCCATAAAGACTGTAGGCACACGTCAAAAAGCAGATACAATAGCGACAAAAAGTGCTTAAAGTGTTTTTGTTATTTTTACTGTCAATTTAGCTGTCTGTCGTTATTGTATCAACTTTTTGACGTGAACGCAAGTGGTGTGTGGAACAGCGCGTAGGTTTATATCACCACATGTATTTGGTATTACAGTGCTGGGAGCTGTGTGTCAGCATGTCACAACCTTATGTTGCTGAGTGGGTCGCAATGTCGCACAATGCTTGAAACGATCATGAGTCCAAATAAATTATAGTTTAACAGTCTAAAATGATTTCAATGAATATATTACTAATGCTGTGGCCCAGTCCTCATCAAAATTCTGCAGTTATATGGCCCCCAAAATGTTCAGATCTGAACAAAAATTCAAATGGCTCTGAGCACTATGGGACTCAACATCTTAGGTCATAAGTCCCCTAGAACTTAGAACTAATTAAACCTAACTAACCTAAGGACATCACACACACCCATGCCCGAAGCAGGATTCGAACCTGCGACCGTAGCAGCCTCGCGGTTCCGGACTGCAGCGCCAGAACCGCACGGCCACCGCGGCCGGCAGATCTGAACAGCAGTCAACATCTTCTGCATCTACATACACAGAGAGGTCAAAACAGTCTGAAAAGATTGTAAGGGTGTTGCAGGGTAGGCTTCGCTGAGAAGCAGTTCTTCAGAAAAAAAATAGATGTTGCTCCGTTTCCGAGTTAATTAGCATTGAAGTTACCCAACCAGACGGTTGCGCCCGCAAATTCAAGCTGCCCACCAGATACATTTAGCTACTGTTCGTCTCGTAGCGTAGACCACGAGTGGGCAACCGGCAGCCCGAGGGGCAGATCCGACCTGCGGAAGAGACTGGTGTGAGAGCGACCGAGCAGCTCGCATTGTACTTCGTCGGATATTCCCGCGATCAGTCATCAAAAGTATTTTTGGACAAATATTTTAAAAAATGGTTACTAATAGTGTCCTTGGATATTAACACACTAAATTTCAAGCACTCGTATGACCTGATTGTGACCAAAAACTGCAGAGTTACTACCAATTGCTCGTCGACTGGAATTGCGTATCTCATTGCTGTATTTTGTTTCCTATTCTTTCTCGTATTAACACTAGTAAACAACTTTTTTTCCGCCGTCGTAGACGTGTTAGCATACCGTAATCGTTGAAACTGAAGTTAATTTATAATGAATTAGCTGCAACTAGTTGGTGTTATATGTAATTACTTTTCCATGATGACATTTCAACATGCGTAGATCCCATCTTCAGATGATTTATGTACATTTTGTTTACTGGCGGTGTTGCTGAATATTGCACGTAAGTTTTTAGGATAGGTATACACTGTAAAAAATCGTAAGTAAAGAGACAATGTTCACGACGTGTAAACTTCTAAAAATGGGGTGAATAAAAAGTGAATGAGTTCTCAGAAAAGGGTGTTTTGAGGCATAATTTGCTGGTGTGGTGTGTCCGAAAATGGGTGCCATTAATACTGCTGCGTTACCCAATAAACATTAACGTCACGGGCACCAAGGTTTTGACTTTATGCACTAAAAGCGCTGATGCCGCGTCGCTTGACGAGATGCCCCCAGTGAATTAGGTCCGATTGTCACCAAAGGTTGCCCACGCATGGCATATATGACACTGTTCAACCTCTGGCTCGGGTTCGATCCTTACTACCGTCACATGTCCAATTCTTATATCGCTCTCTTCTTCGGAATAAGGAAACCAAACGAGGAATATACTTGGCGAAATCGTCTCTGGAGGGCTGCTTGAATTTATGCGTGCAACGGCCTACCTGACTAGCTTAAGTGCTAATTAACTCAGACATGGCGCTAAGTATCGAATTTTTTTCTTAACAATTATTTCTCAAGACAATCTACCCTGCAACACCTTTACAAGCTTTTCAGACAGAGCACCCCGTATACTCCGCAAGCCACTGTACAATGCATGCCGGCGTGCACATCGTACTAATATTATCAATATCCTTTCGTATTCCATTCGCATGTTTAGGGAGACAAAGAGGGGTGGGGAATGACTATGCTCAGGACGTGTCTTAATCTATCTTTTTTTTTGAATTCTTATGACTCCTACGCGACATATATGATACGGACAGTATAACAGTTGCACAGTTTCTTCGCACAGTCTTCTTCGAATACACGTTCGGTAAATTTACCCAACAGTGTTTCGAGAGAACTAAGTTGTCTCTCTTCCAAGAATTCGCATTTAAGTTTGCCTAGCGTTGTTGTTACACTTTCCCACGCAGTATAAGACCTGTTACGATCCTAGCAGCACCTCTCTCAAGTCGTTCGACGTCTGCTTTCGTGCCAACTTGATAAGCACTTCGAACACTGGAACAATACTCTAAAATTTTGTCGGACTAGTTTCTTCAATGCTGTCGTTACAGGTGCATTGCATTTACCCAAACCTCTTCCAATAAATACGAGTCTTACATTTTTCTTCCCTAACACTCTCTCGGTGTGTTTGAGTCATCTTATATGATAGCTTCTTAGTCGGATACTATCTGATTCCTTCTCTCTGTTACGGACTTTATCTAAAGGGGCTCTGACGCACTCAATATTTGTTACACAAGAATATTATGTCAATACACTGCGCGAAAGTGTGACGAGAAGAACGGCGCAATATTATAGATAGAACTCTGCCTTCGTAGCGAACACGTCGGGATTCGATGATGTGGAACTTGCGTATGTATTGCGATTGCAGTCGCTACGTGCTGCAAAAGGAAAAAGAAGAGGCAACGGCGATGGTCGAAAAAATGGCTTGGAAGGCATTCTAAACACGGGCATACTAACTTGCTAAGAGAACTTGCAGCAGAGCCAAATGGCTATTGGTATTCTGTAAAGATGAACGAGGCATCTTTCAACGAATTGGGGAACTTCGTTACATCTTCTGTACACAGAAACGGTACTATTCATATACTCGTCGGATTTCACTTTCCACAATGCTGGAAGCGATCAATAAACCTGAAAAGAGTACATACATTACTGTTGAGGATCTGCAGGTAGTGCCGTTATACATTTCTGCAATAAATAATTCAAGCTTCTAAAACAACAAATAAGAAGTCGCAATGTTACTTCCCTGCACTTAAACACGTTTGTCGAATTCTTCTGCAGCTAATTACTGAATAAATATTAAATGTGTCATGAAAGTAAATCCCCTGAATGCACTTCCACCGATGATTCGTTTCAGCAGTCGTTCCTGATGTATTCATATGGCTCGCTGTATCAGTTGTTTGCATGTCCGCACATCGGGAAGTCTCGGCAGCAACGTGCACATTGATGCTCACTCCTAAGAAATGTCACCACGCTAAACCGAGAGGTCATCCCCGTATCAACACAGATCATGTTCATGACACACAAAGAAAGCAGGATTTTGCCAGTAATTTTGAAAGTGCTTTCCCAGGAAACGTGCAAGCAGAAAGGAATGTTGATAAGAAATGGGCAAAACTCTCGGGTGCAATCTACGACTCAGCAGTATTGGCCTATGGAATAAAAAGAAAAAGAAATAAGGACTGGTACGAGCAAAATTTGGAAAAAATGGAACCAGTCACTGAGGCTAAACGGAAAGCCCTGATTGCTTACAAAAGAAACCCAAATGAAAAAACTCGAGATGATATACGAAAAGCAAAGAACAGGGCACAGCAAACATCCAGGAGAAGCGCAAATAACTACTGACTGAATTTATGTGCAGTTATTCAGAAAGCGGCCGATTCTGGGGATGCTAAGGCAATGTACGATGGTATTAAGAAAGCAATTGGACCAACTGTCAGAAAAACAGCTCCTCTGAAGTCCAAGACGGGCGAAGTCATTACCGATGAAGGCAAACAAATGGAACGTTGGGTTGAACACTACCTCGAGTTGTATGCAGCCGAGAATGAAGTTAGCAAGGACGCATGTGACGCCATCAAACAAATGCCGGTTATGGAAGAACTAGATGCAATGCCTACTATGGAAGAACTCAGTAGTGAAATAGATTCTCTTGCTAACGGAAAGGTCCCAGGTGAAGATGGGATCCCTGCAGAGGTTATTAAGTATAACAAGTCTGTTCTTCTCAAACATTTATATTCACTTATCACAACCAGCTGGGATGAAGGTTATGCCCCGATGAGTATGCGGAATTCGAGGATAGTTACTCTATATAAACAGAAACGGAACAGAAGTGACTGTAACAATTACCGAGGAATTTCATTACTAAGTGTAGCCGGGAAAGCTTATGCAAGAGTCATCCTAATGCGATTACAGATCTCAGCTTCCAGACTCTACCCAGAATCACAGTGTGGCTTCAGGCCTGGCCGATCAACCGTAGATATGATCTTCTCCTTAAGACAGCCACAAGAGAAATGTCATGAGCAGCGGAGGCCACTTTATATTGCTTTCATTGACCTTGTTAAAGCGTTTGATTTAGTGAGCAGAAATGGGCTTTTCAAACTGTTGCAGAAGATTGGATGCCCACCTAAGCTACTACAAATAATTCTCTTTCCATGAGAAAACACAAGCAACAATCGTCTTCAACGGTAAAAAATCAGAAGCATTCCCTGTTAATAGCGGTGTGAAACAGGGGCGTGTGTTAGCTCCTACATTATTTGGAATTTTCTTTTCCCTTCTGCTCAGATTTGCCTTTGAAGACTGGGAGGAGGGGGTGTATTTACCTACGAGGTCTGATGGAAATCTTTTCTACATTGTTCGCCTCAAGACCAAGAACAAAGTAAATACAGTTGTTATCCGTGAGTTGTTATATGCGGACGTTGCAGCTCTAGTAGCGAACACAGAAGATGACCTGCAGTATATAATCAACAAATTATCGCATGTCTGTGAAAAATTTGGTCTACTCATCAGCCTTCAAAAGACTAAGATCATGGCGCATTGATGGCAATCCTCTCCAGGTAGTTGATGACTTTACCTACTTGGGATCGACAATATATAGCAACTTGTCCACGGACACTGAAATTACTAACAGAATCGCAAAGGCATCATCTGTCATGGCTAGATTGAAAAAAAGATTATGGAACAACGGACTGCTTACCACAAAAACTAAATTAAAAGTCTACAACGCTTGTGTTATAAGCACCCTTCTCTATAGCTGTGAGACATGGACAACTTTTTCTAAGCATGAATCTCGACTCATCAGCTTCCATCTCCGCTGTCTCCGGAAGATCCTTCAGATCTCTTGGAGAGATAGAGTACCCAACACCGAAGTCTTTCATCGTGCAAGCACAACCAGCATCTTTGCACTCCTGAGTTATCGACGTTTAAGATGGTTGGGACATGTCAGGCGCATGGATCCTGAACGGATACCGAAACAACTGCTGTACGGAGAACTTCAGGAGGGTGTGAGGCCAGTGGGACGACCGCATCTTCGTTTCAAGGATGTCTGGAAGAGAGACCTGACCAAGACCAGAATCAATCCAAGTCGCTGGGAAAGCATTGCAGATGACCGTGTCAAGTGACTAGTAAATGTGCGCAACGGCGTCAAGCTTTCAGAGGACGAACGCACACAGGAACAAATCAGGAAGAGGACAAAGCGAAGAGACAGAGCGGCTTCTGTTCGAAGTCCCGCAAATTTCACATGTCCAAACTGCAGTAGGGAGTGCCACTCTCGAGTGGGACTGTTTAGCCACAGCAGACGCTGCAGACTCTGAACCAAGCATGCTATACCATCATCCCTCAAGGATGGACGGATACCATTAACTAACCGAGCATCAATATTTTTTTAAGCACTGCAGTCTCCTTCAATTTATTGCGCAAACCGTCGATACTGCTCTCAGACTGCCAATATTATTGCGCAATGCTCAGAATTGCGCAGTAAATATTGAGCGTGTGAGGGCTCCTTCACATTTAAAGAGAGACGCCATTCACTGCACCCGGTGGAAGTTTTGTCCAAGTTGTCCTGCATTTCCTTACTATCGTGCAACGACAATACTTTCTTGTAGTCAACAGAATCATCAGAGAAGAATCGTATAGTACTGCTCATCCAATCTGATAAGTCGTCTACGTATACCGAAAACGTTAGAGGCCTTATTACGGTTTATTGGGAAACACCGGATGTTATTTTCGTTTCTGTGGAACATTCACTGTTCTGTATAACGTATTGAGTTTTATTAGTGAAAAATTCTTCGAGTCATTCACTTATTTGCGTAGACACTCCGTATGATGCAATCTTGTTTAGTGGTGGAGGACGTAGTACAGTGTGTAACGCCTTTCGGAAATATAGGAAGTCGGATCTCCATTTGACACGCACCTATTGATTTCAGGATGTCGTGTGTGGATAAACCAAGTTGCGTTCAACACTAATGATTTTTCCTGAAGCCGTGCTGATTCCGAGAGTAATTTGTTTCACTCTAAGTACGTCATAATGTTTGAGCGTAGAATACGCTGTAGGATCCTGTAACATTCCGACGTCTGCGATATTGGTCTGTATTTTCCGTGCATCCGCTCTTTCCTGTACGTTAGCTGCCCATGAGATTCTTGTGAAAATGAGCTAAGAAAGGAGCTAATTCCGCGGCATTTTCAATATTAAACCATACCGGACTTCCGTGAGGTCCTAGTGTCCTGTTAGCTTTAACTCGCCTTGTTTTTCAATCCTGGGGATAGTAATATAGGCCGGCCGTAGTGGCCGAGCGGTTCTAGGCGCTTCAGTCTGGAACCGCGCGACCGCTACGGTCGAAGGTTCGAATCCTGCCTCGGGCATGGATGTGTGTGGTGTCCTTAGGTTAGTTAGGTTTAAGTAGTTCTAGGGGACAGATGACCTCAGATGTTGAGTCCCACAGTGCTCAGAGCCATTTGAACCATTTTGAGGAATATAGGTGTCTCTCATTTGTGTGTCTGTGATGCGGCTACCAACTACTATTTTGATATTTGTCCGCATTTGCTATCCGGTTATTTGACACAATTTATGTGTCACTCGAGTGACCGTTTCCTATGTATAATGTTCTATGGCAGGCAAGGGCGCCCACGCACGGAGGCAAGGAGGCCGACCCTCCCGCCTCCCTTTCCCACGGCTTTCAGGAAAAGGAAAACATATGATGTAGTCAGATGTTTTTCCTTCAAGAAAATGATTTAAAAGTCGGAATTGTGCAGGTTTTTCACAGGGTCGGAAATGGAATTATTGCAAGGCTACTTGCCATTCATATTCTAAAACATTAAAAATACTCCATGGCCCCAGGTTTAGTCATTCCCCCCCCCCCCTCTACAAACCATCGTATGGGAGTCCTTGATGGCATGCATGAGCAACCTGTGGTGACCCGTGGGCATGATTCTCATACTTTAGCTCGAGGGACGCCTCCTCACGTGACGCGACAGCAGCGCTCCTAACCCATAAAATAAAAACTATTGCGTTCATGACAGCGTTCATGCGCTAACGCACCGATATAAATGGCTCTCTTTTCCCAACACGACAGACCAACAATTTTTACCTCAAAACATGCATTTTTCAGAGTACATTCATTTTAAGTTCTCCCCATCTGCAGATGTTAACGTTTACGAGCGCATCGTCAACATCGTCTCTTTATTTACAACTTTTTACAATAGCTGTCTTCAAAATTTCCGACGCAAAATTCTGCAACGTCGTTAGTACAGAAAAAAAAATGGCTCTGAGCACTATGGGACTTAACTTCTGAGGTCATCAGTCCCCTACAACTGAGAACTATTTAAACCTAACTAAACTAAGGACATCACACACATCCATGCCCGAAGCAGGATTCGAACCTGCGACCGTAGCGGTCGCGCGGTTCCAGACTGTAGCGCCTAGAACCGCTCGGCCACCCCGGCCGGCTAATACAGAAAATTATGTTTACGACACGTAAATAAATGTAAACATCTAAAGGTGGGATGTAAGGCATCTTGAAATGTTATCGTGGATAAGTAAACACCAATAAAAGCAACTGGTTGCAGCTAATTCACTATAAATTACCTTGAATTTCAACAGTTTCAGTGTTCTAGCACGTCGCTCTTTCTCCCACGAATCTCTTCCAGGGAGCCAGATCCGGCGTGTTCTACGCTATTAACTAGAGCATCCCAGACAAACCTGTCCAAGTCAGCTGTCCACGTTCCTTCTGGTAGAATGTAAACAAATTCCACCCTCAGTCTTTCATGTTTTAGGGGAATTCACAATGTACAGAAGAAATATTTTGCTTAAACAGATACCTGCATTTAGAATGTTCAGGCGTTAAATGAATAGAACTGAAGAAAAAATTATATCTGCCATAAGAGGAAAACATGCTGTCGCGTGGTAGGGAAATCTGGTCCACGCGATAGCTTTCTCGGTAACAACTTTTTCCTCTAGATAGTGTAGTTACGTATGCGAGTAACTGGATAAATCAGATCTGCTAAGAAATTCATTAACAGAGAACGATTCGCCCCCTCATATTTTTAGGACCCTTTTTAAACTGTACTTCTTTAGTAACTAAACTTTTTGTGATTTGCTGACAAGCTACTGAAAATATGTAAGACGCTGCAGTCATGGACTGTGTGGCTGGTCCCGGCGGAGGTTCGAGTCCTCCCTCCGGCATGGGTGTGCGTGTTTGTCCTTAGGATAATTTAGGTTAAGTAGTGTGTAAGCTTAGGGTCTGCTGACCTTAGCAGTTAAGTCCCAAGAGATTTCACACACATTTTTTTGAAAATGTGTGTAGCTAAATAATGGATACATTTTGGGACCAAACTGAATGACTAAGTCTTTACCAACCTTGTTCTTGCTCCTGGTATTCATTCCGTGAAATGAACAGTTGGTCTGAAAGTCAGACAAATTTCGTTAAAAAATAAATATAATGACAAGCAGTAGTTAGTACACCTAGTTCAATGTACGGCCTTCTGCTAGTCGTTTTGAATTTATACCATAAATAATTCGTTTTGCACGCTTTAGGACCAGGAAATCGTCAGTTTCGCTTGATGAGTTACTCCTAAATATTGATTCCAAGCAATCTAATTATGTTAGTTTTTTTCCGTACATGACCTATATGTGACAACATTCGTATTCCAATCACTGATTGTTTAAGCATTTCAGAGGCTCTGATGCATGCTCTTACCAACTGAATTTATTACACCTACATATAAATCTGTACTCCTTGATGCCCTCTTACGGTGTGTGTCGGAGGGTACTTCAGGCACCACTGTCTGTTCCCCCTTTTCCTCTCCAGCCACGGATGGCGCGCGTCAATAGCGACTGTCGGTATGCCCCGTATGCACACGAAACTCCCTGATTTTACTTTCATAGTCTTTTCGATGCAAACATATATGGCCTTAAGCTTCACCCTAGGCTGTGCAAAATACTGTCTATATGGCAAACTTGTAAATGTTAAATGTTTAGACAGTATTAGCTGTGCCTGGCGTGCACTGCAGTGCCTCTTTTTCTTTCTAAGTCGGTGTACAAATACAAACAGACACATTTACAAGTACAAAATAAATGAAAGACAATGATTTTTGCCCGCGGATTACCCGAGTATGCATTTGTGACATATATTTCATGTATACTTAAAGTAGTAAAGGTGTTTTGCTATTTGGGGAGCAAAATAACTGATGATAGTCGAAGTAGAGAGGATATAAAATGTAGACTGGCAATGGCAAGGAAAGCGTTTCTGAAGAAGAGAAATTTTTTAACATCGAGTATAGATTTAAGTGTCAGGAAGTCGTTTCTGAAAGCATTTGTATGGAGTGTAGCCATGTATGGAAGTGCAACATGGACGATAAATAGTTTGGACAAGAAGAGAATAGAAGCTGCCGAAATGTGGTCCTACAGAAGAATGCTGAAGATGAATTGGGTAGATCACATAACTAATGAGGAGGCATTGAATAGAAATGGGGAGAAGAGGAGTTTGTGGCACAACTTGACAAGAAGTGACCGGTTGGTAGGACATGTTCTGAGGCGTCAGGGGATTACAAATTTAGCGTTGGAGGGCAGCGTGGAGGGTAAAAATCGTAGAGGGAGACAAAGAGATGAATACACAAACCAGATTCAGAAGGATGTCGGTTGCAGTAGGTACTAGGAGATGAAGAAGCTTTCACAGGATAGAGCAGCATGGAGAGCTGCATCAAACCAGTCTCAGGACTGAAGACCACAACAACAACAACAACAACAGAATGTAACTAAATTCCCTCTATATACATTGAGGAGAAGGTCCTTAGAGTAACACTAGAAAAAATGTCTAGTAAATATGGGCTCTAAAATGCATGCGTTAAAAGCTATCTTCTATACTACGAAATATGCCTCTTCTGATGCAAGCTGTTTGCTTTCTATGCTCTCGGAAGAGGTAGTATGGACCAAAATAAGAAAAAATGTACAGTAAACACAGATTCTCAAACCCGTACCTCTAGAGCTATGAGCCATTATTCAATAGAACAGATGTGGTTCATAGCAGCCAAGATGAGTACGCATAACATTTATGGTACGCATTCTACAGCCTATATTTACTGGACTTTTTTTCTTGTTTTGGGGAAAGGAACGTGTCCTCGGAGTCTGTAAAGGGAATTTAGTTACATCCTGTACATTCCACATACATCTAAACTATCTCCTACACCTTTTTACACATATTTCATCCTTATATCTAGCGAATTTCGGTCTGCAGTTTAATCTAAACCCTGAGCAAACCTGTAATTCTGTCAGTGACTGACTGTCGTGTCGAGGAAAAATGCTGCCGCTGACATATGTCTGATCTCCGCTGTTGTACGTCATGCGACTCTAGGGAGGACTTTCAACGAATCTGAGGTATTGAGCCGTGTAACATGATATTTGATTCCGAAACAAAGTTGAAAAGTTATTTTTTCGCTGCAGTGATCATTCTTACGATGTGGTTGATGCGTAGCACAATAGAAATAAGGGACTGTTGGCGCTTCATACGTGTAAAGTATTCCAAGTCAACTACGTACAGGAAAGAATGCTTGTTTGAAATATCTCCAGGCACTGCTGAGCTATGTTCTTCACCCCTAGCCCTCTACTATAGGGGTGCTAGGGGTGTCTTATTGTCATAATAAACTTTTCCAGATAGCACGTGATAAGTGTGTCAGTTTTGGTAGAAATTCCTTCAGGCGTTACAGTGATATGCTGACTTATCTTTGCAACTCCCTCGCCCCCGCTCCATAGGTGAAACGTCATCGTGATTGTCACCAGTAAATCTAGCGACCCCGAAAACTATGGATTTGACACTAATATCGATCGTTATGAAACATGTGACGACTTCTCACCCGCACCCCCATCCCTAGGAGATGGTTGGAGTATGTTACCTCTACAATTGTCTTATACAAATAAAAAGTCACAAAAAGTGATTGAAACTGCTCCAGACGTTCCGAATTAAGCTTCTGTGTGACCCCTTTTTCACTCCATCGATATGGGTGGTCGGTGGTTCTAACCCCCCACAGAAACCATCGCGGCCATACTAACAGCACACCAGTGTTTCACGTAATCTGATTAATGGCGTAGAAACGCAAGGAAGACGTACAAATTATTTAATTTTTCGTAAAATGTGCTTTTTTCGGGAAAAGTAAGTGATTAACAACAATGATGACAACAGCACTTGTTAGGGAGACATCACTTCTTGCGCCAACCACATTCGCCGGCCGGTGTGGCCGTGCGGTCTAGGCGCTTCAGTCTGGAACCGCGTGACCGCTCCGGTCGCAGGTTCGAATCCTGCCTCGGGAATGGCTGTGTGTGATGTCCTTACGTTAGTTAGGTTTAAGTAGTTCTAAGTTCTAGGGGACTGATGACCACAGATGTTTGCGCCACCCACATTCGCCGCCCGGTGTGGCCGTGCGGTCTAAGCGCTTCAGTCTGGAACCGCGTGACCGCTCCGGTCGCAGGTTCGAATCCTACCTCGGGCATGGATGTGTGTGATGTCCTTAGTTTGGTTAGGTTTAAGTAGTTCTAAGTTCTAGGGGACTGATGACCACAGATGTTAAGTCCCATAGTGCTCAGAGCCATTTGAAGCACCCACAGTCACTTGTTGATGTTATTTTGAAGGATGCTCTCCTGAAGCATTCTCCAGGTTGAGTAGCTGTTAGACCTTTTTTGCACCTATGGGCGTAGATGATAGAAATTTCTCATGGCCTACAACAGCAGACTGCACGGTCTCCACAAATATCCTCTTACACTCTTTAAAATTCTAAGTTAAACATTGAACTTTAATTTCCCAATCGACACTTCATCTGCTGCACGTGATACCCAGTATCATTAAAAGGCGCGTCAAGTGTTTATCTAATCTGTTTATTTCTTACTTTTAGACAAATAATTTCATGAAACATTTGACAATATTTTTTAATTTTTTTATTTGATAATTTTTAAACCATAAAGGGTGAAAGGCTATATCTGCGTCCGTGAAAGGCTTAAATGATAATGTGAACACAGATGCCGCGAATTCTTCAGTGATTGTTTACATTTATTTCAAGATGTTAAATTCTGATCCTCATTTCTTTTCCTTCCTCGTTCTCTTTGGCAACTGCAGTAAAACTGTCACAAACATCTACTTTTCCTCGAGGGAGAGACCCTGGGAACGGTTCTAGAGGAGAGCTGATCGAATTCCTGTCCGGCCAGCTGAATTTAAGCTTCCCGCTGTTTCCCAAAATCGCTTAAGGCAGATGACTGAGATGGTTGCTTCGAAAAGGACACGCCTTATTTACTTCCATAGTCTGAGCTTGTGCTCCGACACTGATGATCTTGTCGTCCACAGCACATTCAACTAAAATCTTTGCAACTGCCGATAAATGAAATTGTGCTACGATAGTTCGTACTAATTCTTAGACGTTACGCAAGAAACTTCCAGGCACTGTGGTCCGTGTCTGAAATTGCATCGTGCCATTTTTCTTGTTGATGTACGTGTCTTCTGCTGTGATTTTTTTTCCCCTAAAACCTTCTTACTGACATCGCAAGAACTGTGCTCTAAATGCCTGTAAACCTACAATAACAGTGCAACTTAGCATACATTTTAACACAAATCTCTTATGATCGGGCGTCGCATTGTCGACAGCAGTGGAATCATATCACGCTAGATGGCTCACGCGCTGAAGTGACGATCTAAAATTTAAAAAAATTCATTTTGTGGCTGAGGCAAGTACATGATCAGTGTATAAAATCGTCCGATAATTGCAATCTCGCTGTGTTTTACAGTGCTGCTCTTGAGAGGCGAATGCCTAAATTATTGTGAAAATTAAGGCAAAAGTCGCACCGAAGCTGGACAGTATGTCGCACCAGGTTATTAATCCGCCACGGGAAGTTGTTGTCTTGTAAGTCATTCTGCTCTGTCGGAAGAGAACAGTCGGTAGACTGAAGCTTTAAGGCATACGAGAATTCTGAAGACAGAAAAGTAAGGTCATAACAATATCGCTTTACACCAGATGGCATGCAGCGTGTGTGGTCAGGAACAGAACAGTAATACACAACAGGAAATTGTGTAAACAAAGGCAGGACAGATCGAAGAAGCTTTACTCGTGTCAGTATTTATCGGTCGTCGCCTAGCGTGTGTAAACAGTGTGCTCTGTGAGTGACATATTTCGCGAAAAGCAAGCACTGCTCAGGTGCAGCGGCTGTTTTTTTCGTGATAACGGGCTGTGAACGGCTAATTCTGATCATCAGTCTTCGTCTGACGCTATCACGTTGTAGCAAGCACCGAGCGACTGGATGTACGCTACAGGTGAGTACTGTTTTCATCCATTCGAATGTGAATGCAAAGAGAACTGTCTGCTGCCATTGTTTATGTAGTTACTATTATCTGATTACTCAGCGTACCCCGTTTACTGATTTATCCATTTCTGTCCCCACTCTTACTCTCAGGAGTGAAATGTTATTAAGATTGCCACCAGCCAGTCGAGCAACATCGAAAACTATGTACTAGAATTTAATATCAGTCGTTTCCAATTATTTTTGCGTGTGCCTCCTTCCTCCACCTCAACTAACACCTCCAGATCCTAGCGATGATAAGGGCGTTTTCCCCTCACAGTGCTTAGTTCCCCTAGACATACTGTATGCCGTTCATAACTTGAAAAGAGGATTCTTATACGTCTAAAATGTAACAAGCATACACAGGAGGTTGGCACTGTTAATTTGTTAGAACTTGATAACTAAAGGACCTAAGCAAATATTTGTTTCCAATGCAGATATAGTCCGACAAAGATGATCCAAGAATGAAAAAGACCCTATACTTCGTGTATTTTCATTCCATAATATCATAGAGGTTCATTCTTCGGAACTCAACAAGCGAAGATAAAGTTTTCTGGACCCAGAGTGTGTAGTACGACTTATTTGTGAGATGAACTCAAGTTTGTCCTGGAGATGCCTGATCAAGGAACTAGGATTATCAATTACTCTTTCCAAATATATTTATTCTTCAGTGAAATATGGCACAAATAAATATCTCAGTTCGTGTACTCAGTAACGAAATACTAATAATTTACATAAATATCTGAAGTACTACTTGGATCCAGAAGCGTGCCCATTATTCTATAATACGCATTTTTTATAACTTACAGGCAACCATAAAAAGCTTATGTAAAGTACAGTTTAAGAGAAGCATAGAAGATATGTTCCCTCTACTCATTTTAAGAATTTCTTCGTCGAACCGGTTGTTGTGTATATTATTAGTAATACCAAATAACGAGTTACATAAAATCTCACTTTTGCACATTTTAGATACAATAATGTGATTATCTATGTGATGATAACTTGCTTTAATAACCTAAGAATTATGTTATACATCTCATTATATATTCATTTAGATGTCCGTGACAAGTTTGTTATTATCTCTTAAATGGAAATATGTTTAAAATTTGTTAATTAACACCACACCCACAAGGACCTTTTTACTTAGGACGTGTTGAACATAAACATACGTATGTCTACTGAAGTGTCGGCAGAATTGCCAACACTGTTTTTAGAGGAGGCCGAAATGCACGCTATAAGCTCACGCAGGCTGCCGTGAGGTCTGAAACAGGATACGTAATGAATGCTATAAAGAAAAGTACGTAGCTTCTGGGATACTTAACTTTAATCCACATTTGTAGAACATTGCTCTTGATGATACGGAAGTATTATAGCAATTGAATACGGGGCCTTGCTAGGTCGTAGCAAATGTAGCTGAAGGCTATGCTAACTATCGTCTCGGCAAATGAGAGCATAATTCTCAGTGAACCATGGCTAGCAACGTCGGCTGTACAACTGGGCGAGTGCTAGTACGTCGCAATAGACCTGCCGTGTGGTGGCGCTCGGTCTGCAATTACTGACAGTGGCAACACGCGGGTCCGACATATACTAATGGACCGCGGCCGATTTAAAAGCTACCACCTAGCAAGTGTGGTGTCTGGCGGTGACACCACATCTACTCTATGTCATGAATGTAATAAGTTGAAATTTCCGCAAGTATTCCAAAGTTATTCTTACCTGTCCCCTCATTTCTCTCTCCTATTCCCACCATCATCCCTAGGAGCACCAGCACCAGAAGTGTCCTAGACCCTCAGTTCCTATTGTAGATGGTGAGTCATATGTGTACTAAATTTAGTTGAAATAATATTAATTTTATATAACTTTTGTGTGTCACCCATTTCACAGTATCATTCGAACTGTGAGAGAGTTTGACCCAATAGTAAGCTGTATATATATCAAGTTTGGCTGAAATTGCTCTATGAGTGTTCCTGTGCGGGAACACAAGCCAAGAGAACAAAACAGCAATACTGAAGAACTTGATGGCGTTGTAAACATCACTCTTCCTTGAGCCGTCAGCCTCTCATTTTGTTTACAGCTCTAACTTCCTTGGCACGACTCTGCATCCACTGCTATCTCGACAACGTGTGGTTATATGTTCTTGTACAACTGCTTGTACAGTCATATGAGCCTCTTCTTGTACTCTTCCACAACAGGCTGACAAAAATCAGGAATTTGATGGGTCATGTGACACAATTGTAGGAGAATAGCATGTCCAGAACCTTAAGATTCTACAATGTGTTGTTATATAGTTAAAACTTTTTATTTATTTTGTGGAGTCCAGGAGGAAGGAAACAACGGAGATTCTTGACTTCTTGTGCGTAGTAGCGTGCGGTCCTCGAAATATTTTTCCTCATTGACGACTGAGTCTGCGTATACAAGTAAACTATAACGAGGTAAGAAACTCGTATACTAGTGAGAGAGGGACACTTCGCGTAGCGTGGAACGGGGACTAAGTTTCTTGTTACGCCATTACAAGTTAATTTTGAAGACGGCCCTTAAGAATTTTGTCGCAGAACGATGTACGCGGTGATTCAGAGAAACCGGGAAATATTATTATGAAAAAAGTTTATAAAGTAATTCGTCATTTAACAACAAAATAACAGGCAGTTTAAGAAAGCATAAAGTACAATTGTTTCTTGAAGATTACGTCTTGCAGGAGGTTGTAACGCCGGAAATGCATATCCTCCTATTTCCATCTATTATACTATAAATTTGTTTTCCTTATTTTTGTTACCTGAATATATGACATTTCTGTGTCTTTAAATATTGTAATTGTTTTACTATTTATATATATATGTATATATATATATATATATATATATATATATATTTATGCATTTATGTCGATGTATAATTGGTTTGTTTCGTAAATATTATTTGTATTTTTACGCTGGGTCTTGCCTAGGGAAAACTGCTATCGAACGATTACATCGATAGGCCGTGTGAAGAATCAAAGTGTGTAGGATCTTTGGTAGTGTTAACTCTGTCGCGTGGAGCGCGGGCAGGGAGGGAGTCTGACTGGAGTAGCGAGAGGAGCAGGTGTGTTGTGTGAAGCTCCCGCGAGTTGCCGCACTTTCGGGGTTTGGCAGCATGTGATTGCGCTCGACTTGCGATGATAGTTTCTGACATGGTGTCGCGAACGGGAAGCATTAGCTGGCGCACATCAAGAGCCAACATCCAGCTTCTGCAACAGCGACGGCCGACAATGAGTGACTGTCGCCACCTCCTCGATCGACGGCTTCAAACCTTCAATCAACCAACAAGGAAGACTGGAAGCACGTAAAGTTTTAGAACTGTATGGCAGACCTCAGCTTTTCAAACTTTTAAAATTGTTGCATCACAAAATTACAGCTACTTAGCATGAACCTTTGTTGCTCATTGTCCCAATTGCTTTACCAAGCAGGGTCCCTTCCTTTTCCGGAATGAACCCGAGTGTCGTTCAAATTCAGACGCCAGCATTAAAGTACAATCATTCCATTTCACTACTTTAATTTCAAAGTTCAGTTAAAGTATTCATAGCTGGCTACAATACTTAGATTACACAAGCACAAATTAAGAGTGCGAGTTTTGTTACCATATTTTAGCTTACCTGTGACTGCAGCTCAGCTTGGTACGTGCTAAATTTTACTATTGTTAATTGTTCAGAATCATTTAATTCAAGTTCAAAGTTAAATCTCTTATTTCTAAATTGCGTAGATTCAAGTAGCTTTTGAAATGATTGTTGAGGTAGTCCAAGACTAACCGTATTTTACTGAATTTCGATGTGCTTCAGAAAGAAAGCTCACTATTAACTTCAGTCACTAAATTAACTTTCGATTTTCCGGTTTTATTAATTCTTTTGCTAAATTAAGTCAGTGTGTAGCGAAATTTATTACTTCTGACAAACTTTCAGTTTTCACACAACACGTGTCAACCTTCAGTTGCCACGTTTCTAGTGCTAATTATATGTGTAATAACCTTTGTTTTTCAGTTACTATAGTAATTGTCGTTTGGACTGGCGACCGTAAATTCTCCAAATCTCAAATATCTAATTACCGCTAATTGATTGTTAACGTAACGGCCGCACATTTACTTACTTTATCAACTTTACCCCTTTTCAATATTAATTTCCACCAGTTTCATTAGCATTTTTCCTTTCATTTAGATGTAACCCTTTCCTTCCTCTTTACCGACAAATTAACTTCGGTGACGATTGCTTTTCCCAAATTTCCATTAGGTACACGCCGTTTAATTTTTCACTGTCATTAAGGTCGATAAGTGAGGGGGAGGTTACAAGGTCTCCATTTTTCCGCAAACATTTCTGCGGTCTGTTAGGTAAATTGCATATTGTTCGAGGTAACACTACAAAAGGAACTTCGGAAATTGCTTTCAATACTTCTGTTGTAGCAGGTCGATCGACTACGATCCACTTTGTGCTTTTTAATCGGCCCCATATAAAGAGGTCGCACTCTGACAGATCATAGGCTGAGAGACCATGGAATGTCATCGTTTCTCAAAATCATACGGTTGCCAAACAATTGGCGTAAAGCAGCAATCAGTATTCGTGCTGTGTGTTCCGTTGATCCATCTTGTTGAGACCAGTCGTTGTCAATAGCTTGCGGTAGTTTCTGTAGCTCTTGCGCAACAATTGTTTCGAGCATGGTGGCGTACCGATCCAATGCGAATGTAGTGGTAAGGCCATTCTCACTTTAAACAGAACCTATTATGTGATATTATGATGACACAGCACATCACACAGTAACTTGGATGCTGTGCAGTGGACGCTGGTATGGTTGAGTAAGATTTTCTTGTGCCCAATGACGAAAATTTTGTTTATTGACAAATCCATTAAGATGGAAATGAGCTTCGTAGGTTGTTAACAAACAGGTGCGACAGAGTCATAGGCCGAATACGATACTCTATCCCTCTCGGTAGAGCCATATGGCCGTCCGGAGAACGGTCTTCTTGCTACCGGACTTTCTCGTGACAACCACTAGCACCAATCATATACAGTGACTACATTCCTGCCAAGTCTGTCTGTAGTATGGCAGAAGGAACACCTAGCTTCTTTTAACTCTGCCACAGGACTACGTTCAAACTCAGTGAGGTATTCACAATGGTGCCTTTGTCGCTTTAAAGGCATTCTTGACTAACATCAACTCACCACGTCCAGTCTCAAAGGTAACTAAAGATCACAAAGGCTTATATTTGATGCAAACCTGATTTGGTTCATCATAGTGGCGATACTAGGGCTACGCTGATGCGACAGGCGCGGAATTTGAACAGACATCATCTTTCAGATGTAGAAACACGCCTACCAGCTTCCGTCCATGTCTCACAACTCCTTCATGTTGCGATATTTTTTTTCTGTAAATGTAATTACAGATTACCGGTTTTCGAATATTTCCATTACTTGTACTGTTAAACCTTGCTGTTCGCAAAATTGCATACTTATTGCTCGACGGTATAGGTTTGGATGAGTGAGTTTGCGACTATCAAAATAAAACACATACTAGCCGTATCTTTTGAATGCATTGATTTATAAGCTTAAATTTCTTACACCTAGGTCTCCATAAGCGGCGTAAATTTCAACCTGTCACGTCTACACGTTCCTGACAAAAAGGGTTCTTAGCAGTCGGACAGACTGATAGCAAAGTGAAACGATAAGGCTTCCGTCTTTACCGACAGAGATACGGAACCCTAACAAACTGCCCTCTGCAGAATTCATACTCCGACCAATTGCATTCAGGGGCCACACTATTTTCCTATTTTCTGTAAAATTTTGAAGTAAGATACGTGCGAGCTGCAGAGAACTTAAAGACATGTGCTGCAGCAACGAATGCTTCGACACGTTGCACTTCGTAGTATCATTCTCTTCTCGCTATGTATGAGGACATAAACTGTGTAGCTGCAGCTGTAGGGTACACATATTTTCGACAAGGAGAGATACATTTACAGTGATAGGGTGTATCAAGAATGTTGAAGACCTTGGTTGCAATTCGTGTTTCTTCAGTTTATGTTTAAGGCCATTTGCGCTATGAAACCTTGCTTACTATCTCACTTTTCATTAACCGTAGTCAGACCGCGTTGTTTTTCATTCATGGGTAAAATTTCATAAGAAGCGGAAATTTACTGGGCGCTAATACTGGTGTCAAAACTCACTGCCTATTCGCAGTTACAAACAAATAAGGTAGGAGGCAGCTTTCAGTATTTTCTGGAGGTATTTCCTCAACATTGGGAAGTCTAGTCGTTTTTCAAGTTGTCTCGTCTTGTATGCTGTTAAATATTAGCCATATACAGAACGACGCACGAAAAACCGGCCCCGTTTACAGACTGTTTACCAATTACGCACGAATTGTTGGCCGCCACGAGCATATACAACGAATAGGTAATCACGTAATAATTATATAATAAAGAAATAGCAAATAAGCTAATGCAGATGTCTATATACGATATGTAGTCGCAACAGCTTCGAAACAATATGTGACAATTTCGGACTGTACTCGGGGCTAGTTTATCGTGCGCCATCCTGTAGTCAGTATATGAAAAATACGTTATCCGTCATATTAAATCATCCGAATGTTCTAAAATTTTATGCCGTAAACAGGCGTCGAGGATGAAGCGGAGGCTTCCACAAACGCAAGTTCCCTATAACACCCTACAAGGCGCTTTGTCGGTGCAGTCGGTAATTTCGATCTGAGTGCCCACTGTTAATGTAAATGAAATAGGAATAACTAAGACTTTACGCAGCTGCTGCTGAGCGGAAGCTGTGTGTGTATATAACAGTGCGAAAAATCAGGATGATCGCCATGTCGCCTTCTTTAGCACTAGCAGACATGACACACCTTCTGTCTCCAAGATACTGTGCTTGTGTGCCGAACGAGTAATAATAATGGGTCAATCATCTTGTGAATGTCGCAGTGGCCTCATACCTGACATTTTCATAATTCAGAAAGAAAATCAAATCTTTTTTACAAAATAGTAAAACCAAAGCAGTACAAAATAAAATTTGATATACATATGTATAAGATATAATTAACCTGATAGATCAAGCACACTGTCGTATAAAAGAATTTCGTGAGAACATAAACACCATACACCTACAGATACAGTTCACCGTTGAAACATAATCAGATGAAAAACTCAGTTTCTTAGACCTCACCAATCAGAACAGAAACAACAAACACGAGTTCAGAATTTATAGGAAACCTACAATTACCAGCACCATCATTCATAACCAATCAAATCGCCACATAACTCATAAAGAAGCCAACTTCAGATACTTACTACACAGACTGAACGAAACACCCATGAACAAAAATGATAACACACACACACACGCACACGCACGCACAGAGAGAGAGAGACAGTAAGCAATAAATGGCATATAATGACATAATAACGTACAATAACAACGTCACACACAGGATGAGCAACACACTAAAGAGAAAGGGCTCAACATAGCATACAGAACCAACGACACAATACAGAATAGACTTGGAAGAAATACCACTAACAGTGATAAACTAACAGTGATAAATACAGCGAGTCCGATATGTATCAACTAACTTGCAGTTGCTGTCAATCTGTAAATGTGGGTCAAACGTACAAGAATTTTATAACTGGGTATACAGAACATCTCGGAGTACTATAAATCAAAAGCTCACACTCGACATCTGCAGATCACCTAATAGCACAGAATGACCTTAACCAGCATAGAAACAGACTTTAAAATCCTTACAACTAGTAACAGCCTACACCAAAAATTAACAATAGAAGAAAACAATCACACTTAAAAATCAATAGCCCAAGGAAAATAAGTACTAAAAGAATACACATCAGTGTGTAATAAAAACTTCTTTGCCACCGTAGTAGTACATAAATGACATCCATTCCATATCTGCATATGATCAGCCTCTAAAATTAAATTCCTTCGTTCCCATTCTGCACACCATTTTCGCTCTCTCTCTCTCTCTCTCTCTCTCTCACTCTCTCTCTCTCACTCTCTCACTATTATTTATATTTATATCTCGAAAAAACACTCACGTTAACAACACTTCAAATCAGCGCGCCACAACCCAAACAAACACGCCATGATACAAATAAACGCTATACAACCACAACACGTAATGGCTGCGAAAACTCTGTACTTGGCGAGGAAATCGTATAAAATAAAGGTGTAACGACTAAAGAAAAAGAAATAAGCGTGTTATCTCTACATAAAAAAGTAAAAACACAACAATATCAAAAATTATATGCAACACGCTAAACAAGACGATATATTGTGATTCTCGGTCGGAACTGCATAAAAACGGAAAAATAAAATAACGTTCTGCTGTTTGCAGAAGATAAGCTGCAGATGTAAAGATATCCATGCATCCACTTTATTCCTAGTTTTTCTATACAAATAAAATTCATTTGCCGCAGGTGTGAAAAATCATAACCTGAGAATGACTTGACCGATTTGGTTAATTTTTTGTTGTTGTATTTCTTATTGCCAGGACAAGGTTTGTATGAAACAAATTTTTTGGAAAATCCAACGGAAAAGTGAGAAATTAAAATCGATTTTGAAAGATCATCACTTGAGAACGGCGCGAACTATCTAGTTGATTTATGTTTTTGTTATGTTCGTAATTTTGGTTGGAAATGGTACTTCCGATATGAAAAAGAAATTTTTTTTTATGTCTTCAGTTTTACAGTTCTGCTGTCACGTATTTTACACGCTACTCTACTGAACATTCAGACGGAAACTGACAGAGGGAGGGAGAGGAGGAGAGGGACAGAGGGGGGGGAGGGATATATATGCACTGAGAGATGGAGGAGGAGGAGATGGCAGAAAGAGAGGGACAAGGTATTTAGAATGTATATGCAGTTCTCATACATATTTCACGACTGTGTTCGCTAGTGTAGTGTAACACTAGAAACTTTAGACATATCGCAAATAAACAACAGAAAATGCCGCAACTCAGTGATACATGTCTCAACTCTGTGCTGTATGCGAACCAATGTAAAAGATATTTGATAATAATCCTTCATTTTACAAATGTAAATATTTTGTACCAAAAGTTTCTTTAAAGGTTAACATATAACAGTTTTGCAGGTGGAACATAAATAAACCCACTGAAGATTGCACAAAAAGTGCTGAAACATGTCTGGGTGAAAACAAAGCTACAGAGGTTTCTTGCATAAGGCGGAATTCTTCTCCAATAAAGACTTAACAATAATAACCATTATTACGACAGCAGGAAATCGTAATATTGAGACTGTCCTTAAACTTTTAATTCCTTTTGCGGATATGCGCAGACATCCATATCCATGCAGACATCTACCGGTAAGTGTCTCGTGTCCGGCGATGAAGGTGGTCTTTATTCAGTTCAGTTTTTCGAGAGTCTCTTACTACTGTGCGAATTTCTGTATATTCCCGTTCTGACAGTGACACATAAGGACCACCTGTGACTTGGAAACCTCCGGGCCCCCCTAGGACCACCTGTGACTTGGAAACCTCCGGGCCCCCCTGCCTGCGTGTCTCTTTGTTCGGTTGCGGACGACACGTCCCTGGCGGCCGCGGGCCGCCGTGTCTCTTGGTGGCAGACGCCTCGTCCATCTCAGTGTGTGGTCCCCCTGGCTCCTGTGTCAGTGTGTTAAAGGCGACCCCTGTCTGGCCCTTGGCGCCCAATGTACCGGAAACACCACAGCTCATTTCGCTACACAATGAAGTCAGAGCTTGAGTAAATGACTTTCTGTATACCTGAGAGGGTACTGCCCAGTTCGCTAGCAAAAACACAAAACGATTACAAAAGGAAGCTCAAATCAATGCCCTGAGCTCAACGCACTAAATGTAGCTGCGCCCACGCTGATGTGTGTCGATTTTGAAAAATGAATTAAGTAAAATACGTGGGGCGTTCAACAACTAATGCAACACTTTTTTTTCTCGGCCAGTTTCGGCTGAAAAACTGCGGAATTTGTTGTAACACATCGTGAAATATTCCCGTCTCACCCCCATAATTTCATGAAGTTCCGATAGACAGAGACGGTAAACGTAGCCTTCAAAATGGCGTCTGTAACGGAAGTGCGTTGCAAGCAAAGAAGCATCACTGAGTTTCTTTTGGCAAAAAATCAGAGCATCGCAGATAACATAGGCGCTTGCAGAATATCTACGGTGACCTGACAGTGAACAAAAGCACGTTGAGTCGTTGGGCGAGGCGTCCGTCATCATCGCAACAAGGTCACGCTAACCTGTTCGGTCTCCCGCGCGCGATGCGGCCGTACACAGCTGTGACTCCTGCAGTCTTGGAACGTGCGGAGCTAATCGACGAATCACAGTCAAACACTTCGCTGCAGCCGGCCGGAGTGGCCGAGTGGTTCTAGGCGCTACAGTCTGGAACCGAGCGACCGCTACGGTCGCAGGTTCAATCCTGCCTCGGGAATGGATGTGTGTAATGTCCTTAGATCTACTTAAACCTAACTAACCTAAGTTCTAGGGGACTGATGACATCCGATGTTAAGTCCCATAGTGCCCAGTGCCATTTGAACCATTTTTTGAAGGTGGACACCACTGACTATGTCCGATAGTCCGACAGCGAAAAAATTTTTGTATCATAGACTGGAACAAAAGATACAAATTCTACACTTCCTGGATCACTGTTATTATTCGTAACTGTGTGGCAGCTTGTGAGTTTCCATTAAGTTTTTAGTTGGCATAAAAGCAGAACCTTCAAAATATCATTCCATGATAAGTTCGGTTTTTGGCGTCAAACCAGCTCCCACCATTGATACACTTTGAATGGTCTTCTAACGTGCTAATGTGCATGGTCATCAGTCCTGTGCTATTGTATTTGTGCATGAAACTAGACCACACTGTAACTCTCCAAACCTCCCCCCACCCCTCACCACCTCTCTAAATTACAGAGCGGTAAATGGTCACCAGACAGTCTCCAGCCATGCACATTTTTAACACAGCAGCATATGTTATGCCATGATTCATCTCGGCAGTGTCCTTCTCCTAGCTCAACAGTTTCATCCACAATACAGGTGTGTGTGCTATAAACAGCTGGTTTACTGTAGAAACCATGTTCACAATATTGTACTTGGTACTGGTGCTGAACAAGTATGGCAGAATAGATACTGACCGGAGTGGCCAGTACGCGCTAGTGCGGTGGATATGGAGCGGGAGGTAGCCCACAAATAATCCTGGTGATGGAAGAAATTTTCATGAGAGAGCTTTGATCGGAAAAGATGATGCCGGACAACTTCATATCGATCGTGGACTCTTACTCTTTTATCTTCATTAGAATTTTTTCGATCTTTGTTCGATGTATGTTACCGAAAGTAATTGCAATAAAAAACCGAACGGTTGTAACCGTCAGGTTAAACTGGAGACGAAAAGAACTGGTGTAACCGAAAATCAGTTGTTTCAGCGATGACCGCCATCGATAGGGAGGGGTGGTGTCAGGAATGGTATCCGGCCACCAACGATCACTAACTTTGGAAAAATCCTTATGATAATGCCAACACCGAAGAGAATGGGGAAAACGCAAGCAAAAAGAGTAGAGTTTTGTCAGGACTGGCTCTCCCAAGGCCGTCAGTAGTTCTAATGGAATGTTGTCTACTCCCGGGGCCTTGTTTCGACTCAGGTCTTTCAGTGCTCTGTTAAACTCCTCACGCAGTATCGTATCTCCCATTTCATCTTCATCGACATTCTCTTCCATTTCCATAATATTGTCCTCAAGTACATCGCCCTTGTATAGACCCTCTATATACTCCTTCCACCTTTCTGCTTTCCCTTCTTTGCTTAGAACTGGGTTTCCATCTGAGCTCTTGATATTCATACAAGTGGTTCTCTTTTCTCCTGTAGGCAGTATCTATCTTACCCCTAGTGAGATAAGCCTCTTCATCCTTACATTTGTCTTCTAGCCATCTCTGCTTAGCCATTTTGCAATTCCTGTCGACCTCATTTTTGAGACGTTTGTATTCCTTTTTACCTGCTTCATTTACTGCATTTTTATATTTTCTCCTTTCATCAATTAAATTCAATATTTCTTCTGTTGCCCAAGGAGTTCTACTAGCCCTTTTCTTTTTACCTGTTTACTCACCTCAGTGTATGATGGGGCTGCAGACACCACGAGAACATCGTAAGTTAATACGCCGGGAAACTTAAATAGTGACAATGGAAGCTTTGTTTGAAAACAACTTTTTAATTTTGCAAAACCACTTGAGAGGCACCCACATGCCTTGCTCATACTGTGGCATCAAGCAGTCAGGCCTGCAAGATGAGTGGTCTGCCAAGCGAGTGGATTCATTCTTATCTGTCGAGTAACATGAACTCTAGTACTCAGAATAAAGTTACAAATAATCCTCCTCTATGAATAATGCGCAACGGAAACGCACATGTGACTATCAGTAATTTACAGAAATCTGACTGTTCACTACGCACTGGCAATACCACTTCTTGTTTATTTTTTTTTATTTAACGGCTTTTATCGTGTTGTATTACATGTTGTAGTGTGGTGTATGTCATGTAATTTGGGTGGCCGGATACCATTCCTGACACCACCCCTCCCTATCGATGGCGGCCATCTATCCAGCAACGCCACTTGGCTTGCATTGCACATGATCTTTGTTCGATGTATGTTACCGAAAGTAATTGCAATAAAAAACCGAACGGTTGTAACCGTCAGGTTAAACTGGAGACGAAAAGAACTGGTGTAACCGAAAATCAGTTGTTTCAGCGATAAATAGTCACAACACTATCAATTTCAGCTTTCCCACTTCAATTAGTATTTATCCCAGTTTCACACGACACTGCTCCACTTCGTAATTCTTCTTTCCTACTATGAACTCTGGAGATATATGCACGTCTTCCTGTGCAATGGCTGACTCACCTTGCTTCTCTCTCAGAGTATTATAGTTTGAATCAAGCGTCACTCGGAAACATAACATGCAAAGTAATATTAAGAGCATATTCATTGGGAAGGAAGATTAGGGTTTAACGTCCTGTCGACATCGAGGTCATCATAGACGGAGGGAAGACGACGACGACGACGAAGAAGAAGAAGAAGAAGAAGAAGAAAAGAATGCTGTGTCGGCATAAGGTTTCTTTCTCTCCCTTTCCTTTATTCCAAACTAAACCATAAAATCATAAACATAAAATGTAAATTCTTTGTGCTCCCTACACAAGTGGTAGACTGCAAGAGAGGCGCTCTGCATCTCGGTGTAGCTTGCTGTCCAGGTTTCGACAGGGCTAATGTAGGTTATAGAATTTGTGTGTTTAGGTTATGAAATTTATCGGAATAAATAAGATAGTGGCGCACATTATATGTGTGGTTTGCATGGGAGAGTAGCTAGGTAGTTGCAGAGGTAGTGGGTTATGCGTGTTCCTTTTGTACCGCTCGGTCTGGAGGAAAGTTTAGTGATGATGGTTGTGAGAGACGAAGTGTGAGATATAGCATCCTATCCAGAGAGTGCACTGTAGCGTTGAATAATTACGAGACCGTAAGATAGAGAATCAACAATGTAAAGTCATGCCCACTAGGCGGAATTTCTCATGTGTTGTTGTTGTAGGTTATTTTATGTTTATGATTTTATGGTTTAGTTTGGAATAAAGGAAAGGGAGAGAAAGAAACCTTATGCCGACACAGCATTCTTTTCTTCTTCTTCTTCTTCGTCGTCGTCGTCGTCTTCCCTCCGTCTATGATGACCATCTGGTGAGCAAGATGTATGAGACAGGCGAAATACCCTCAGTCTTCAAGAAGAATATAATAATTCCAATTACCGAATTATCAGTTTAATAAATCACGGCTGCAAAATACTAACGCGAATTCTTTACAGACGAATGGAAAAACTGATAGAAGCCGACCTCGGGGAAGATCAGTTTGGATTCCGTAGAAATGTTGGAACACGTGAGGCAATACTGACCTTACGACTTATCTTAGAAAAAAGATTAAGGAAAGGCAAACATACGTTTGTAGCATTTGTAGACTTAGAGAAAGCTTTTGACAATGTTGATTGGAATACTCTCTTTCAAATTCTGAAGGTGGCAGGGGTAAAATACAGGGAGCGAAAGGCTCTATACAATTTGTAGAGAAAGCAGATGGCAGTTATAAGAGCCGAGGGGTATGAAAGGGAAGCAGTGGTTGGGAAGGGAGTGAGACAGGGATGTAGCCTATCCCCGATGTTATTCAATCTGTATATTGAGCAAGCAGTAAAGGAAACAAAAGAAAAGTTCGGAGTAGGTATTAAAATCCATGGAGAAGAAATAAAAACTTTGAGCTTTGCTGATGACATTGTAATTCTGTCAGAGACAGCAGAGGACTTGGAAAAGCAGTTGAACGGAATGCATAGTGTCTTGAAAGGAGGATGTAAGATGAACATCAACAAAGATAAAACGAAGATAATGGAATGTAGTCGATGGTGATGCTGAGGGAATGAGATTAGGAAATGAGACACTTAAAGTAGTAAAGGAGTTTTGCTATTTGGCTCTGAGCACTATGGGACTTAAGATCTGTGGTCATCAGTCCCCTAGAACTTAGAACTACTTAAACCTAACTAACCTAAGTACATCACACACATCCATGCCCGAGGAAGAATTCGAACCTGCGACCGTAGCAGTCCCGCGGTTCCGGACTGAGCGCCTAGAACCGCTAGACCACCGCGGCCGGCGAGTTTTGCTATTTGGGGAGCAAAATAACTGATGATGGTCGAAGTAGAGAAGATATAAAATGTAGACTGGCAATGGCAAGGAAAGCGTTTCTGAAGAAGAGAAATTTGTTAACATCGAGTATAGATGTGTCAGGAAGTCGTTTCTGAAAGTATTTGTATGGAGTGTAGCCATGTATGGAAGTGAAGCATGGACGATGAATAGTTTGGACAAGAAGAGAATAGAAGCTTTTGAAATGTGGTGCTACAGAAGAATGCTGAAGATTAGATGGGTAGATCAGATAACTAATGAGGAGGTATTGAATAGGATTGGGGAGAAGTGAAGTTTGTGGCACAACTTGACTAGAAGAAGGGCTCGGTTGGTAGGAAATGTTCTGAGGCATCAAGGGATCACCAATTTAGTATTGGAGGGCAGCGTGGAGGGTAAAAATCGTAGAGGGAGACCAAGAGATGAATAAACTAAGCAGATTCAGAAGGATGTAGGTTGAAGTAGGTACTGGGAGATGAAGAAACTTGCACAGGATTGGGTAACATGGAGAGCTGCATCAAACCAGTCTCAGGATTGGAGACCACAACAACAACAACAACAAGCTTAATCGCGAGGATAGAATGGTAACGCCCGCATGTTTGGTCTCTAGGGACGCCCTTATAACGACAATTATGAGCAGGCTACCCAGATCGCTCTGCATAGAATTCTCACACTACTGACTGCTTGGCACAGACTGCCTGACTGCTCCAGAACAATATGTACATCGTTTGTGGGTACACATGTAGTAGGGAACGCTCAAGACCGTGAGGCTTCTACTACAGGCTAAGAAAGATCCCTCAAGTCATACAAAAATCTGAATAGCTTCCCAATCGGGAATATAAGTTACTGCTAAATCTTTCCATAGCGTTGCGGCAACACACTTCTGCACAGACCTTACAAACTGTGGCAAGGCGAGCAAGCGAACTGCTTATCAAATCCTGCTGCCAGGGCTGGAATATTGCTGAAAGAGCATGGCAATACGCCAGTCCGCCGGAGTGGCCCCACAGCGTGTTGCCTTAGTCAGATATGTGACCGAAGACAGAGCGCTGTCACAACAACGCTAGGCGGAGCCACTATAAGTACCCGCCACTCAGACTATAACAGTACTTCAGCTTCAACTACTACTGACGCCGAGACATACTACACACCAGCCACCGTTCCCATACGGGCCAATCAGCTTCGTCTACATCTAGCCGCATTTTCTGCTAGATTAGTGGTGCTTTACCGTCGATCGCGATCGATTGGTCGATTGCCATTGGTTTATAAGTCGACCCGAAATTTGTTTACACGAGCTGTTTCTGTAAAATGCCAATTTATTGAAAATGATTGTTGCACGGTACTTATTGGCGGTGTATTTGACAACACTGTCTCCGCCTCAATCTTGATCTGCATTTCACAGCCTTTAACGCTCGTGCGTAGTAAAAGTCTTTTCTCCTGCATGGTCAGGTTGCTACTCGGTAACTGTAACTCGGCGCGTTGTGAGCGAAACTTAGGCGAGCAGGGAGAGCGCTCAGGGTTTTCTGCGGGATACGGTGAGGCGGCCTGCCTCTGGTAGGCAACACAAACCTCTGTTTTCGAGCTTCCGTGAAACAACAATGTGCACGACAGAGGTAAGGATTAGTTAAAAACTTAGTGTTATCGAAACTGAGATTGCTGTTTATACTTACATGTCAAACAACCGCCTCATGACTCATTTTTGAAAGAACCGCAATCAAAATAACGCAACAATACACACCGCAGCGACGAATAAAATGCTGTACAGCTGGCAATGAACATCTCCAAATCACTACGGCGCAAAGTCTCCTGATCGCTGTCGAGTGCTACCGCTCAGAATTTGGGAGTCCACGCGCCAAGTCACAGTTCTCACTTAACTATTAGTAACGAGTTTGTGAAAAATGGATGCAGCTAAACACAGGAAGACAGACTACTTCCATGAAGAGATGAGTGGGAAGAACAGTTTTTCTGTTACAATGCATAAAGATAGATGTATGCGTTTGATATGCAATGCTACTTTAGCCATATGTAAAAAGGAAAATATTGTTTCAGAACAGTACCCAAGACTTTGTATCGCTAGCAGCTGTTGGTAGTGAATTGAGGAGGAAAAACTTTCTTATCCTAAAAGTAAATTAAAATAGCTGCAGTTGTTTTTTTGTAAATCTTGTACAAAAAATCTTTCATTGGACATATCAGAAGTACTATCAAACATGCAAAGCCTTTCACGATGACACATCTGTTAAGGGAGCTAGTGCGACCTTGTTTTTCATATTTAAATACAAGGCAGAGATAATATCAGCCATCAGAGACATGCCTATGTCAAGACCTACACAAACGAAGCCAAACGTCACTGTTCTGTAATTACTTTATGCAGATACAGGTAGTGCCATTTGATAGGTGTAGGGCTAAGATTCATTTGAAGTGATGAGGTACAATCTCAAAGAACGGAACACATCTGGATATATGGCTGATAATCCTTATGAAGTAGCGCCACAAAGCGAGAAGGTTATCAGCCTGATGAAAGATGAGGTGAATGGTTCGCAGATTGTACAGTTTCTGGCGTTCAGTTTGAAAATCTACACATGCTGCATGGATGCAGGAGCCACCCAGAGGTGGGCTAAGAGTGTGCATCACATAGCCTCAAGGCTGTCAAGATCAAGGATTACAAGAAGTGATGCTCGAGGGAATTATCGGCGCTCCACATATAGTGCACCAGGTAGTCTTTCAATCGCAAGGCTATGAGGTACATAGAGCAGCTGACAGTCGGGCTATCACATCAATATGACAATTCATGCGAGGTGTTTGGATGGGGAGTCTCCTGCACTCGTACTATTCATTGAGTGGCAGAGTGTGTGACTGTAAATCTCTGTTGTGTGTGTGTGTGTGTGTGTGTGTGTGTGTGTGTGTGTGTGTGTGTGTCATTTCTTCACCTGCTACTCCTAATCCTCGTTTCCCATATGGATTTTATACAGAAAGAAAATTATATATATATATATATATATATATAACTTGATCAGTGATGAAAATGCGAATATTGTACATAGATGATCAGAAAGAAAATGATTAAAATGTAAATATTGTACATAGAATGAAAAACGGTTACAAATTAAAATGGAAAATATAGTGTTCCAGTTTCTGTTTTGCCTGACAGTAATGTATATAAGTCTTCAGTAAAAAAGGCTTTGCAAATAACCAGTTCATATGTATATGATAAAAACAGTTTTGCAAATTATTGTACACAAGAAACAGAGTTTGTAGAAAAACCGACAATAAATTTTAAACAGACCTGTATAGGTGTTTCATCAGAAACAAATTACTATGTAAATAAACCGCTAGAAGAAAAAATGGTTAGTAAAAAATCAAACATTCCTGTTAACTAATTGTATTTCAAAAATGTTATTAACAACCATTAGTTAATTTGTAATATCATTAGCATTATTTCCTCACCCTTTCACTATACAATTATTGTTAATAATAATTTGGTTATAGCATATATGAACCTCTCTCCATGATGCACAGATGTCAAATGAAGAGGTTTACACAACTAGAGCAGGTGGAGGGCGGAGTTTGCATCTTATTGGCCCAGGAGGGGGGGGGGGAGGAGGGGAGAGTTTTCCCACCACGATAATATTCTCCCACTGTCCGAGAGATGTGAGGGAATTCCCGCCAATTTTATGTCACACAAAAAATGTGGCAGATATTCAGTTACGTTAGACCTTGAATATAACTTGTCCAATTGCCCCATGCGTGTGGGGAGGGTGTGAGTTCCCCTGGGTGATGCTGCACAATTGTCGCTGATTCACAAGGGGGTGGGGAGTGGGGGAGTTACCTGGATATACACTACTGGCCATTAAAATTGCCACACCACGAAGATGACGTGCTACAGACGCGAAATTTAACCGACAGGACGGAGATGCTGTGGTGTGCAAATAATTAGCTTTTCAGGGCATTTACACCATGTTTGCGCCGGTGGCGGCACCTACAACGTGCTGACATGAGGAAAGTTTCCAACCGATTTCTCATATACAAGCGGCAGTTGACCGGCGTTGCCTGGTGAAACGTTGTTGTGATGCCTCGTGTAAGTAGGAGAAGTGCGTACCATCACGCTTCCGACTTTGATAAAGGTCGGTTTGTGGCCTATCCCGACTGCGGTTTATCGTGTCGTGACATTGCTGCTCGCGTTGGTCGAGATCCAATGACTGTTAACAGAATATGAATCGGTGGGTTCAGGAGGGTAATACGGAACGCCGTGCTAGATACCAACGGCCTCGTTTCACTAGCAGTCGAGATGACAGGCATCTTATCCGCATGGCTGTAACGGATCGTGCAGCCACGTCTCGATCCCTGAGTCAACAGATGGAGACGTTTGCAGCAGCATGGACTATCAGACCCTTGACGCTGCATCACAGACAGGAGCACCTGCGATGGTGTACTCAACGACGAACCTGGGGGCACGAATGGCAAAACGTCATTGTTTCGGATGAATCTAGGTTCTGTTTACAGCATCATGATGATCGCATCCGTGTTTGGCGACATCGCGATGAACACACATTGGAAGCGTGTATTCGTCATCGCAATACTGGCGTATCACCCGGCGTGATGGTATGGGGTGCCATTGGTTACACGTCTCGGTCACCTCTTGTTCGCATTGACGGCACTTTGAACAATGGACGTTACATTTAAGATGTGTTACGACCCGTGGCTCTACCCTTCATTCGATCCCTGCGAAACCCTACATTTCAGCAGGATAATGCACGACCGCATGTTGCAGGTCCTGTACCGGCCTTTCTGGATACAGAAAATGTTCGACTGCTGCCCTGGCCAGCACAATCTCCAGATCTCTCACCAACTGAAAACGTCTCGTCAATGGTGGCCGAGCAACTGGCTCGTCTCAATACGCCAGTCACTACTCCTGATGAACTGTGGTATCTACATCTACATCTACATTTATACTCCGCAAGCCACCCAACGGTGTGTGGCGGAGGGCACTTTACGTGCCACTGTCATTACCTCCCTTTCCTGTTCCAGTCGCGTATGGTTCGCGGGAAGAACGACTGCCTGAAAGCCTCCGTGCGTGCTCTAATCTCTCTAATTTTACATTCGTGATCTCCTCGGGAGGTATAAGTAGGGGGAAGCAATATATTCGATACCTCATCCAGAAACGCACCCTCTCGAAACCTGGCGAGCAAGCTACACCGCGATGCAGAGCGCCTCTCTTGCAGAGTCTGCCACTTCAGTTTGTTAAACATCTGCGTAACGCTATCACGGTTACCAAATAACCCTGTGACGAAACGCGCCGCTCTTCTTTGGATCTTCTCTATCTCCTCCGTCAACCCGATCTGGTAAGGATCCCACACTGATGAGCAATACTCAAGTATAGGTCGAACGAGTGTTTTGTAAGCCACCTCCTATGTTGATGGACTACATTTTCTAAGGACTCTCCCAATGAATCTCAACCTGGTACCCGCCTTACCAACAATTAATTTTATATGATCATTCCACTTCAAATCGTTCCGCACGCATACTCCCAGATATTTTACAGAAGTAACTGGTGCCAGTGTTTGTTCCGTTATCATATAACCATACAATAAAAGAATCCTTCTTTCTATGTATTCGCAATACATTACATTTGTCTATGTTAAGGGTTAGTTGCCACTCCCTGCACCAAGTGCCTATCCGCTGCAGATCTTCCTGCATTTCGCTACAATTTTCTAATGCTGCAACTTCTCTGTGTACTACAGCATCATCCGCGAAAAGCCGCATGGAAATTCCGACACTATCTACTAGGTCATTTATATATATTGTGAAAAGCAATGGTCCCATAACACTCCCCTGTGACACGCCAGAGGTTACTTTAACGTCTGTAGACGTCTCTCCATTGATAACAACATGCTGTGTTCTGTTGGCTAAAAACTCTTCAATCCAGCCACACAGCTGGTCTGATATTCCGTCCGGTATCGTGTTGAAGATGCATGGGCAGCTGTACCTGTACACGCCATCCAATCTCTGGTTGACTCAATGCCCAGGCGTATCAAGGCCGTTATTACGGCCAGAGGTGGTTGTTCTGGGTATTGATTTCTCAGGATTTATGCACCCAAATTGCGTTAAAATGTAATCACATGTCAGTTCTAGTATAACATTTTTGTCCAATGAATACCCGTTTAGCATCTGCATTTCTTCTTGGTGTAGCAATTTTAATGGCCAGCAGTGTAACTTGCCCAAGAGTGTAACTGGACACTGCAAGTCACTGTCAGTGGCCTTGAAATAAGACCGTTACCTGTCTTAGAATGGTACTGATACCCTACTATATTATCATTGAAAGTGTGTTCCTTTAAATCATGTTATCTATCCCTTTAAATCTTATTAGCTTGAGGTAAGTGTAACTTTAAATCTAGAACCTGCAGTACATAACTATTAACGTCAAGGCAACATATACATCTAAGGTTCACAAAAGTACAGGACTATCACCATATGAGGTAGTATATGACCAGAAAATGCCATCACCATTCGATGTAATGGAGCCTGAAGTAGGCGACTGAGCAAAGTGGCACCGTGGTTAGCCCCGGGGGCTCGCATTTTGGCGGACGACGGTTCAAATTGTCGTCCGGCCATCTATATTTAGGTTTTCTGTGATTTTCTGTGTGCTCAAGGCTGATGACGGTATGGTTTCTTTGATAAGGGCACGACTGAATTCCTTCCCAATCTGTCCCTAATAGGAACTTGTGCTCTATCTCTAATGACCGACGCGACGTAAACTCTTTTCTTCGTTTTATATTATTTTATTTTTAATTTTTAATTTTTTTTTTTGTAGCACTCATAAATATAGGAAGCTACTCAACCGAATGAGATGGCTTACAGGTTCAGATACTGAACCGGTATTCATGAGCAATGGAATTCATTACCTAATTCAGTCGTCCCAACTTAGCCTTTACATGGCTTCTTAAACCTCTTTGGCGAATGCTGGTGTGGTTCCTTCGATAAGGCGACAGAAGATTCCTTCCCTCTGTCTTGTCCGATTGTAATTGACCTTCTACGTTTCTAATTGCGTCATTGCCATCGAGGTGATAAACTCCAACATACCTTCCTTTCTACGACACATCGTGCATAACAGCGAGTCATTCTGAGGGCACTTAACTGAACGTCTAACATTTTTAGCTCTTTGAGACCCAATAATGAAAAAAAAAATTTAAAATTTTTCACAGATTTAACCTATATTGTCATTATATGCAACGAAGACAAGAAGAAACTGGAAACAAATAAACAATCAAATTTCTTAATAAGGTGGTTTCGCTTTATAACCACTGGGATATTCAGTTTTTAGTCACCTATCATTTAACCTGATACATATTAAAGCATTTTTTCTAGACGCAGTCCCACTTGTCGAATCTTCCATGGTCTTATAATACCGAAATCACATTATACTCCTAAATAACAAGCTAAAATGGGCTGAAAATTTAATACATTTACATTCAAAGTTGATACTGCTCCAGTGGTTTAATTTTGAGGCTACTCATAAAACCTGCAGCATACACTCAAATTTGCGATACAGTTACTGTGGATAAACTTACTTTCACTGTCACAGTCTCCTGTAATCACGTAGTACAATCTCCGTGACGACTGTTGCTTTGAACGCTGTAAATGGAATTACGCTTTACCAAAGCTACGGTTCGGTAGTTTTGGCACACTACATAAACGATGTAGTAAATGGTAGGTTTCCCGGTAGCACTGGTAGGGAAAGAACATAAATTAATGTGTAAGAGAGAAACTGAGATCTGAAGACTTAGCTTTGTTGTTTTGTTTGTTTTGGATATAATTAGAACCGCACATTATTCAGTGTTCGCCCATCGTGTATTTTATATCTTCACTGAATATAAACTACATTTTACAAATAGTAAAAATTAGTTGATTGCGCAGGATCTGCGCTTCGTGTAACCTGGGCAATTTCTTTTGAGGTAAGTACAGTTTATATGTACAGACATAAATAATATATTTAATTATTGTTATTTTGTACTCAATAGAACGTTCTTTACGACGATCAAAGGTAACAGTTTCCTTTTATTTCTGACATGCGAAAGTTGTTTATGAATAATAGAAAGGTGTTTTATGTAAGTTCGATGAAGTACTAAAGCGAAGTTTAATATTTTTTTGTTTTGCGGTTTTTTATTTTAACTTTTTGCTGAGGAAATTGCGTTTTCTAGCGCTAGTTGATAAATCTGTTTTGTTTCCTTTATTTTTACTACAACAACCCCCTGTTTCACGTAACAGATCAACAATGTTCGAATAAAACCTGAATTAAAGATTGACAATTTCAGTTTTGCTATAAGTACTATTTAGTTTTAAGCGACAGACAGGAGGATAACTATGTAGAACAAAAATGTTCCGTAGGTTATCCGGCCCTTTATATATCGCCATCAGTTTCTAGGTGGTTCACCACTTTTGGTTTTTGGGGGAACCTAGTAAGACACAGATCGCATATGAAAGGAAAGCGACGGTTATGAGATAACACCCGATAGGCATGCAACACGCCTAATGTACAAGAAACGCAGGTACGACCTTAACTAACTGATGCTACTAGGAAAACTACCGTAGTTACTCTTACTTGTTGTTGCCTACGGTTGTTTTATTACTCTAGCTGTGACTGCTGCAACGTACTACATTCATAGACGTACCTCAGTGTACCACTAGACGTCTCTGTCTTGCAGCAGCATTGGTGGTTTCATGCGAAACCCACTGATACTTAAAATAAAATAAAATGGTGGTTTCACGCAGAAACCACTGGTACTCAAAAAGCTATTGAGAGTGCCAGCAGGCGAGAATGAGCTGTGATTAAAGTACTGGAATCGTGCTCTGGAGGGGTTGTGTTCTGACCGCTCTCCGTACTTTCCCCATAGTGATCAGTTTTATGTGATGTATCGACATCATTTGAGGTGATTACCAGTGTTGTTACTTTAGACAGACCAGGAGCACTCCGTACAGAATCTGTATTAAATCCATAGTGGTGGTCTGTCTCTGTTGACCTAGTCGTCGAAGGGATGCCAAACCTTAATCCTCTTTTCTGTCTATTATTATAATTCCCATTTATTTTATTTTATTTATTTATTTTTCATTTAACTGTTGGTTTCGTGTTGCAACCCTCAAATTTTCTTGATTTATACAATGTTTTCCGTCCACAGCACCCACTAGCCTCATTAGATCGAGTACTACATATGCAACGGACGGCCGGTGTGGCCGAGCGGTTCTAGGCGCTTCAGTCTGGAACCGAGCGACCGCTACCGTCGCAGGTTCGAATCCTGCCTCGGGCATTGATGTGTGTGATGTACTTAGGTTAGTTAGGTTTAAGTAGTTCTAAGTTCTAGGGGAATGATGACCTCAGATGTTAAGTTCCATAGTGCTCAGAGCCATTTGAACCATAAATAAGCAACAAGGATGTTGCAGTAATTGGCACAGAGTACAAACGAACATTGTAGCTTCAAACGCAAGTGTCCTGTCAGAATCAACGTGCTGTAGCTTCGCTGTCGCACGGTCGGCGTTCAGTATGCAGCCCTCTTGTCTTTCCCCTACTTTCCATCTCCTCCCTTCTGTTTCTCACCTCCCCCACCCAGAGTCCCGTGTTTCTTAACGCCGGAGCTCTCGAAATCTAACTGCAGGCTGCACCTGGCAGCGGGAGGTTGTCCACCGGTTTGTCGGATTCTGTGCCAAGGTTAATGCCAGTGCAGAGGTGTACCAACGCTGCTTACTGCCGCTTTGTGGGGTCGCAGCTGCTAAGGTAATGGGCTCCCGGCTGTGACGCTATCTGCGCCTCAACCGAAGCTACTTTGGTGACGTAACACGAACTACACACCTCGGTAGTTGAGCCTGTAATTACGCGGTCACTCTTGCGTTCGATACATTACTCACAAGCAATAACGACTGCGTCACTCAGCCCGTTGCCATAATGTGGGTTCCATATTCGCACTGAGCGTAGGATGCAAAATGAAAATCTTATAGTCACATGGGAAAGGCTCTATTGGAGCTGATTCGCCTCTTTGTCTACATCTACATATTGTCGCAGTTTCATTTGTTGGCCCCACATTTGTGGCTAGTTATGTGGTGGTTACTTTTGCATGGTCCCATGCTTGGCGCCAAATGATGTAGAGCTTATCCTGACCCCCATCACCTTTTTGTATGAATGCAGCATTCCAGACCACTAAAAGGAAGTCATTTATACAATTGGGCTCAGGGTACATGAGGGAAAAGCGGCCGATTAGAACCACATACATGAAAACAAACAAATTCACTATTAATCTGATTTTTCAATACACGAACCTTGAACAGTCTCGGTGTGTCTGGCCTGGGTGGTTCGAAAAAGTAACAGGTCCCCTGCAACAAAACATTTATTAAAAAATCAAAGAAATACACTACGATAACTATTACTTTTCCATATAGTTACCGAGGTTGTCCGAACATTTATCCAATCGATAGACCATTTTTCGAAACAGGCATATATGCAGTTAGGATCGAGGTGTAGGGGCACTCAACAGCCGCCACTTGCACGTTGGCATCAGTTCGGGAGTACCGACCGGCTAGATCAGTGACCCCCAAAATGGTCTAGGCTATATCGACCCACAGGGGTCGCCTCCGATGTAAAATGCTCCATGTGAGCGAAAAATAAAATTGGAAGGTGCGTTAAATGTAAATGTGGGTTCACGAGAGTGCTTTCCATCCAGGCTGGCTGCAATCAAAATTCCGAATTCTTCTCACATAAATGAAGCTTGCTCCTGTGTACGGCGCTGTTCGTCTCATCGGCTAGGAGAGAGGATAGAACAACTCTATATTTTCGCCCGCCTGCGATAATAATTGTAGGAATCTCGCGGTTTTTAAGCGAAGACCTCGTCGAGCCAAGTTTGGGGAGCATTTTCATCTGGAAAGGAACTTACTTGAACGTTGTTCGATAGAGAGCGGAAAAGGTGAAAATCTGAGGGTGCAAAATCAGTTGAATAAGGTGGGTGCGGATTGACTTCCCAATCTAACGTCTGTATAGTGTTTTTTGCGTATAGGAGAATGCAGGGTGTTATCGTGGAGTAGCATCATTTCACGCAGTCTTCTTGGATTGCATCTTCAAAACGTCTCGGTTCACAATAAACGTCAGCAGTGATGGTTACGCCTCGGGGAAGCAATTCGTAGCACACTACACTGTCGTCGTTTCACCATATGTACAACATTACCTGTTGTGGATGCTCGGAGGACATGGTACGCGGAGTTGCTGCTTCGTTTGGGCTGAGCATTAGCATAAAGACACCTTACTCGTCACGAGTAACGATACAGGCTATGAATGGTCGGTGCCATTCACGTGCCAATTGATGGCGAACAAGCAGAGGTGCAGATGTGCCCACCCGCTGATTTTTTTTTTATTTTTGGCTTAGAGCACGCGGTACCCGTGCACTCGATTATTCAACCTCCCCCATTTCATGCAACTGTCGCACAATGGTGGAATGATCACAGTTCATCACCTTTGCCACTTCTCGAATACACTTACGTGGACCATTACGGATTAATGCGTATGTATGATATTCGTCGAAACCCAAAGGTCTTTTCAAAGTGGACAGTAACTAATGTCAAAACGATCGTCCTTTAAAACGGGAAAACCATTTTCATAACGTTCTCTATTCATTGGCATTATGCCCATACAAGACGCAAATGTTTCTTGCTGCCTCCGGTGCTGACATCCCTCTACTGAATTCAAACAGACGAATATGTCGGAAATGTTCCGATTGCTCCACGCAGCATTCCATTTTCCAGCGTTCACAGTTCCACTCACTATCTCCAAATGACAAAATGACAGTATGTAAATTCAAATACCAACAGTGAATACAAATAAAAAACGGCAATCGAAAAATAAACAGCTAGAAACCGGAATACCAACACGCACAACAAAAATGCTACGAATTTACGCACCAGCCTAATATATAAAAGTTATTCATATTACAAGTTATTCATATTACGCTCATTCGACCTATACTTGAGTACTGCTCATCAGTGTGGGATCCGTACTAGGTCGGGTTGACAAGAGGAGACAGAGAGGATCCAGAGAAGAGCGGCGCCTTTCGTCACAGGGTTATTGGGTAAGCGTGATAGCGTTGCGTAGATGTCTTGAAAGTCTCTTCGGGTTTGCTGCCGGATCCTAAAATCAACTTGACTCGATATTTCGGTGATCCAACTGTTCGCCATCTTCAGGAAATGCTGCTTCTGCTGATGTGTCCCGCTGAGAACTGACGCAAGATTGCAATTCGACGACCTATATAGGCCACCGTTCAGTACACGGCGCATGCGCCGCCCATCACTGTTTCTGCCTTACAAAACAGGGAGGTGGTGCCGCCCTTAGTGAAACACTGCTGGCAGCGATATATCGCAATCCATGCCGCACCGAAGAACGTTCAGTTTTGATGCGAGATAATACGGGATTCCACGTTTTGCTAAGAGGAAACCCATTGTCTCTGTTGATTAAATTATCAGCCAACCTAATTTCAACCGCCTCTTTATAGACACTATTCCAAAAACCGGAAATGTTGGCAATCACAACAGTTTCCTCAAATTTCATTTTGTGTCCCTCATTTAGGCAGTGTTCTGCTACGGCCGATTTTTCCGGCTGTTGTAGCCTCGTGTGACGGCGATGTTCCACACACCTGTCATGCACTGTGCGAATAGAACGGCCAACGTAAGCTTTCCCACATTGACACGGGATTTTATACACTCCGGGTTTCCTAAGTCCCAAATCATCCTTCACAGAGCCGAGAAGAGCCCTAATCTTAGAAGGTGGACGGAACACACTCTTAATGTTAAAATTCCTTAAAATTCGTCCAATCTTAAACGATAAGCCTCCAGCATAAGGAAGAAAGGCCACAGACCTATGTTCCTCTTCGTACGCCTCCGGAGATGGTCCAAATTCCATAGCCCGACGAATCTGTTTCTCGGTGTATCCATTTTCCTTAAAAACAGTCATCAAATGCTCAAGTTCTTGGGTTAAGCTGTCTGCGTCGGAAATGGCATATGCTCTCCGTACCAAAGTCCTAAGGACGCCACTACGTTGGTGTGGTGGATGAAAACTCTTAGGGTGCAGATACCAATCTGTATGTGTCGGCTTTCGGTGAACACTGTGTCCCAAAGTTCCATCTGGTTTTTTATAAACCATTACGTCTAAAAATGGAAGCATCCCATCATTTTCAACCTCCATAGTAAATTTGATATGGGGATGAACGGTGGCCTATATAGGACGTCGAATTGCAATCTTGCGTCAGTTATCAGCGGGAATCATCAGCAGAAGCAGCATTTCCTGAAGATGGCGAACAGGTGGATCGCCGAAATATCGAGTCAAGTTGATTTTAGGATTCGGCAGCAAACCCGAAGAGACTTTCAAGACTTATTACGCCGGGAAAGCCTACGTAATCACAGCGTTGCGTAGATGTTTAGCAAACTCAGACTCTGCAAGAGAGGCGCTCTGCATCGCGGTGTAGCTTGCTATCCAGGTTTCTAGAAGGTGCGTTTCTGGATGAGGTATCGAATACATTGCTTCCCCCTACTTATACCTCCCGAGGAAATCACGAATGTAAAATTAGAGAGATTCGAGCGCGCACGGAAGCTTTCCGGCAGTCGTTCTTCCCGCGAACCATACGCGACTGGAACAGGAAAGGGAGGTAATGACAGTGGCACGTAAATTCCCCTCCGCCACACACCGTTGGGTGGCTTGCGGAGAATAAATGTAGATGTAGAATGTAGATGTAGATGTATCTGCAACTGTAATTTCCAAAGGTTGCGAGCAGAATGATTTTCTGTAAAAGACCTTTTCCCCACTGGTCTTTGAAACCTTTCTCTCTTAGAATCCAGCGAAGGCCTTCATTATTCTCAGTGCCATCCATTCACCTGCCACCCTTACTCATTGTTCATATGGCTTCACGGGCGGATGCTCTTCCCGTCGCCGCAGACCTCAGTGACCTAAGGCAGGAAAGTCGAGTAGAACGTCTGTCTGTGAATTGTGCATACTTTGTTCTGTGTGTGACCGTATTTGAACTGTCAGGATCAGACCAGCATTTGCCTGAATAAGGGTGGGAAACCGCCTACACTCTGGCTGGCCGATGGACAAACCACTGTGTTTAATTCGCCGCGCGGATTCGATCCCACTCTGACTCACCTCCTTGTCTCACAAGTCTGCACACTGCGTGTTACGCTATACCATCAGGTACGCCCAGTATGTTTCGATTAGTCACAGTCGCTGCTTTAACACCAGTTTGTTCCTTGGCCAATTTCTCAATGTTAATGTCTCCCATAGTCATACGTAAAAACCCAAGTCTTCATTGATACTGATTAGACAACCGTTTTGGAATGCATTTAGTATTAAAAAAGTCCTGTTGCCATAAATCATAACTTTGAAACTGGTACTCACTTCTTATAAGTCACTTTGGATAGCTGGACGCCAACTGTGCACACAAGACGTCATTGGCTTTATTTCTTCAGCCCTAGTACAAAATCGTGTCAAGTTCCATGAAATTCAATTCATAATTAGCCTTCTTCCTATCCTAAAGAGAAAACTGTGCAACGTTATTTTAATGAGTAAACCCCAGAAGGACCAATTGGGGGTCAGCGTTTGCTAAACATACACTGAGGTCACAAAAATCATGGGATTCCTCCTAATATCGCGTCGGGCCTAATTTTGCCCCCCGTAGTGCAGCAACCCGGCGTGGCGTGGCGTTGGAAGTCCCCTGCAGAAATACTGAGCCATGCTGCTTACGTCTATAAACGCGAAAGTGTTGCCGTTGCACGATTTTGTGCACGAATTGACCTCTACATTATGTCCATATACGTTCGATGAGATTCACCTCGGGCGATATGAGTGGGCAAATCATTCGCTCGAATTTTCCAGAATCTTCTTGAAACCAATGGCGAACATTTGTGGCCCACTGATATGGCGCATTGCCATGCATAAAAATTCCGTCATTGTTTGGAAGTTTGATGTCCATGAATGGCTACAAATGGTCTCAAAGTAGCCGAACATAATCATTTCCCGTCAATGATCGCTGCAGTTGGATCAGAGGACCCACTCCGTTCCATGTAAACGCACCCACGCCATTATAGAGCCCCATTAGCTTGCACAGTGCCTTGTTGACAACTTGGGTCCATGGCTTCGTAGGGTCTGCGCCACACTCGAATCCTACCATCAGCTCCTACCAATTCAAATGGGACTCATCTGACCGGGCCACGGTTTTCCAGTCGTCTATGCTCCAACCGATATAGTCATGAGCGTCGGAGAACTCTGCAAACGAAGGCATTCGCGTCGGTCGTGTGCTGCCACAGCCCATTAACGACAAATTTCGGCGCACTGTCCAAACGGATACGTTCGTCGCACGTCCCGCATTGATTTCTGAGGTTATTTCACGCATTGTTGCTTGTCTGTTAACTCTGTGGAAACGCCGCTTCTCTCTGTCGTTAAGTAAAGCTGTGGGCCACTGCGTTGTACGTGGTGGATGGTAAAGCCTTAAATTTGGTATTCTCGATATACTCTTGACACTGTAGACCTCGGAATACTGAATTCCCTAACTGCTTCAGAAATGGAATGTCCCGCACTTCTAGCTGCAACTAACATTCGGTGTTCAAAATCCATTAATTCCCGTCATGCGGCTATGCTAACGTCGGAAGCCTTTTCACTTGAATCACTTGAGCACAAACGAGCCGGCCGGAGTGGCCAAGCGGTTCTAGGCGCTACAGTCTGGAACCGCGCGACCGCTACGGTCGCAGGTTCGAATCCTGCCTCGGGCATGGATGTGTGTGATGTCCTTAGGTTAGTTAGGTTGAAGTAGTTCTAAGTTCTAGGGGACTGATGACCTCCGATGTTAAGTTCCATAGTGCTCAGAGCCATTTGAACCATTTGAAGCACAAATGAGAGCTCCACCGGTGCACTGTCCTTTCATACCTTGTGTATGCGATGCTACCGCCATCTGTATATGTGTGTATCGCTGTCCCATGACTTTACTCACCTCAGTGTATGATGGGGCTGCAGACACCACGAGAACATCGTAAGTTAATACGCCGGGAAACTTAAATAGTGACAATGGAAGCTTTGTTTGAAAACAACTTTTTAATTTTGCAAAACCACTTGAGAGGCACCCACATGCCTTGCTCATACTGTGGCATCAAGCAGTCAGGCCTGCAAGATGAGTGGTCTGCCAAGCGAGTGGATTCATTCTTATCTGTCGAGTAACATGAACTCTAGTACTCAGAATAAAGTTACAAATAATCCTCCTCTATGAATAATGCGCAACGGAAACGCACATGTGACTATCAGTAATTTACAGAAATCTGACTGTTCACTACGCACTGGCAATACCACTTCTTGTTTATTTTTTTTTTATTTAACGGCTTTTATCAACACGTGGCCATCGCTCTGAATATGAGTGGCGCACACATTATAAATTCTGGATATCATGACAACATACAACTCGAAGGAAAAGGCCACCAATCTTTTTCTTTTCACTATCTTATTTATTCCGATAAATTTCATAACCTAAACACACAAATTCTATAACCTACAACAACAACACATGAGAAATTCCGCCTAGTGGGCATGACTTTACATTGTTGATTCTCTATCTTACGGTCTCGTAATTATTCAACGCTACAGTGCACTCTCTGGATAGGATGGTGGATTTTTTTTTTTTTGCTATATCTCACACTTCGTCTCTCACAACCATCATCACTAAACTTTCCTCCAGACCGAGCGGTACAAAAGGAACACGCATAACCCACTACCTCTGCAACTACCTAGCTACTCTCCCATGCAAACCACACATACCCAAATTACATGACATACACCACACTACAACATGTAATACAACACGATAAATAGTCACAACACTATCAATTTCAGCTTTCCCACTTCAATTAGTATTTATCCCAGTTTCACACGACACTGCTCCACTTCGTAATTCTTCTTTCCTACTATGAACTCTGGAGATATATGCACGTCTTCCTGTGCAATGCAAGCCAAGTGGCGTTGCTGGATAGATGGCTGACTCACCTTGCTTCTCTCTCAGAGTATTATAGTTTGAATCAAGCGTCACTCGGAAACATAACATGCAAAGTAATATTAAGAGCATATTCATCACACACATGAGTCCTCAACTGATACCATGGACGAGTACTTCTCTTTATCCTTTGTCTCATACACAGATTGAGACTCCCACAGTACTCACCACGTGGGAGTACTCGTCTCTAATTTCAAGTCCTGCACACGCCATTTCTTAAATATTTCAACTTATAGTACACACGCTAGTAATTCAGCTTAACTTAAGCACGCGGAAGTATTTCAACTTATTGCTACACGTGGTTTCATTGTGACCGTTGGTCACTTCTGAAGATTACTACGATCCCATTAATATTACCTGCCTGACATTTAATTCTCCCCACAAAAGTTCCTGAAATAGAGAAATTATTATTTCAAACTACTCTTAAATATTCCACATGCATACCATGTCTCCACTCTTTTGTCTCTACGAAGCACATCTAAGACAGGTCTTAACAACACAAGATCCAGCGGTAGAGTGCTGAAACATGGCCGTTCTTCAGGTCCTCTCGCACCTCTGCCGAAGTGGGGGAGCACCTTGCTACCGTATTGGTCAGCCACATTTCAGGCGCTCAAAGCTCAGGTAAATTTCATCTCTTTGGTCCCACCAAAGGTGGCCAAAGGATCGTCTCAAAGATGATCATATATTCACATTCACTATCTGTGGTTAGCAGACGACCATACATTCATTCATTTCACAGATCTCACCAAATTGGATGTAGGGATTTATTTTGTGGGAATGCACATGTGATCAATTAAATAAATAAATTGTCATTCTTTCCTACACTGGTATCCAGCTTTGCTGTATTAATTGAAATTGAGTTATTTTTACAAAAAATATGTTGTTCTGACAAAAATAATGAAGTATGTTGTACCTATTTTCAATATCGGGCGGTACCCTCACACTAAAAGCCATTTTTACATTTGATCTTTTTACCTTCTCTTCCGGTCGTTGTATTCAAGTGCCCCAATTTAAAAAAATAATAAAACTTACCAGCTGGTTTTGTCATTTCCTTGTTAATCTGTACAATTTTGTTTTTGATTTCTTGATCGTACACTGGTTTAGTATTATTTTATTCGAAATTTACGCTTGTTTTCAAACTTGCTGTATTAAGCCTGCCCATTCGATGAAGTTTATCTAAACTAAATTCAAACAATAGAGTGTTACCAGCTAAGTGAAGGAGTTTTATGAATGCTCCACTAATACATGTTCTTTCTTTTCCATTTTTAAGAATTTCGAAAATTTGAACACGATTCCTGAGAATTCTTTCGGCTACTTGGAGACTCCTATCCTGATTCATATTCCAGTTCTAAATTTCACACTATTCTACGTACATAAAATCATATCTGAGTGAGATCAATAATGTCTCTCAAATTGTATCATTTCACTTGTGTATTCTAAAAGGTCTAATTCCAGCAGTAGGTTTGACTTACATATTCTTGAGTACAGAAACATGGATTAAATCTATGCTTTATTTCTCGAGGCCTGTTAATACAGGTATTGTCAAAATTCTTAGAATTCACGAATCTTGCAGGCGGTGTAACTACTTTCACAACTTGTCAGCTGTCCAGTGTACTGCATCGACTGCTAAGGCGCCTTTCTGACCTTGCCTGATTAAAATATGAAGTATTTATGAGGTGATAATAATTTTATTGATTATGGTTCCTGAAGTGTGACAGCAGCCTATTCAGTAGTTGCAGGGGCAACTGTCTGGACGATTGAGTAGTACTGCGAGCGGCTGAAAGCAAGGAGAAACTAAAGCCGTTATTTTCCTCCAGGGTATGCAGCTCTACTGTGTGGTTAAGCCAAGATGTCTTCCTCTTGAATAACATATTCCATAGGTAAAATGGTCGCCCATTGAGATCTCTGGGTGGGAACTACTGAGGAGGATGTCATAACTAGGATAAACAGAACTGGCATTCTACGCGTCGAGGCGTGGAATGTTAAATCCCTTGATCGAGTTGGAAGATTAGAGAATATAAAGAGAGAAATCGGCAAACTGAAGTTTGATATAGTGGGAATTAGTGAAGTTCGGTAGCAGGAAGAGAAGGACTTCTGACTGGGTCAGTACAGGATTACCAACACAAAGTCAAATGGGAGTAATGCATGGATAGGTCTAACAATGGATAAGGGAATATAATTGCGGGTAGGCTTCTATGAACAATATAGTGAACATTTTATTGCAGCCAAGTAGACACAAACCAATACCAACCACAGTAGTATATATAAGTTTATATGCCAAATAGCTCCGCAGATGATGAAGAATTAAAGAATGTATCATAGGATAAAAGATATTATTCAGATAAGAGAGGAGAAAATTTAATAGGTGTGGATAACTGGAATTCGATAGTAGGAAAAGGTAAGGAAGGAACAATAGTACGAGAAAATGAAGTAGAGAGAAGTAATGGAAAGGAGAGTCACCTGGTAGAATTTTGTATAGAGCATAATTTAAGAGACTTGGAGACAGTGTAAGATTGCATATTGATTGTATACTGGTAAGATTGTGATTTTGGTGCAAGATTTTAAATTGTGAGATATTTCTAAGGGCAGATGTGGTCTCTGAGCATAATTAATTATGGACCGCATATTAAAACTGAAGAAATTACAAAGGAGATAGGAAATTGAGGAGATGAGACCTGGACAAACTGGAGGAACCGGAAGTAGTTCAGAGTTTCTTAAGGAAGAACAATGGACTGAATCAGGAGAAAGGGATACAGTAGTAGATGAATGGGTAACTTTGAGAGATGAAATAGTGAAAGCAACAGAGGATCAAATAGGTAAGAAGACAATACCTAGTAGAAATCTTTGTATAATACAGGAAATACTGTATTTAATTGATAAAAGGAGAAAATATAAAACATGCAGCAAATGAAGAAAACCAAAGGGAATACTGACGTATAAAAATTGAGATGGACAAGAAGTGCAAAATGGCTAAGCAGGAACGGCTACATAACAAATATAGGTCTATAGAAGCAGGTATAATTAGGGGAGGGGCAGACACCACCTGCAGGATAATTAAAGAAACTTTTGAGAAAAGAATAGCAACAGTCCGAATAACAAGAGATCAGATGGAAAACTCGCTGCAAGTAAAGAAGGGAAAGCTGAAAGATGGAGGGGATATATAAAGGAACTACACAAGGGAAATGGACTTGAAGGCAATATTAGAAAAAGGGAAGATGGCATAAATGAAAATGAGATGGTAGATATGACGCTGCGAGAAGAATTAGCCAGAGCACTGAAAGAGCTAAATCGAAACAAGCTCCCTGAAGTAGACGACATCCCATCATAATTAGTGAGTTTCTTGGGAGAGCCAGGCATGACAAAACTGCTCCACTGGTGTGCAACATGCACGAGAGAGGAGAAATATTCTGATTTCTATTCCGATTTCTTAGAAGTTAGATGCTGGCAGGTATGAATATCACAGAACTAACAGCTTCATTTTCAAAATACTGACACGAATCATTTACAGAATAATGGAAAAACTGGTAGTAGCCGACCTCGGATAGATCAGTTATGGTATTGGAAAAAAATGTGAGAATATGCGAGGCAATATTGGCCTACGACTTTTCTTAGAAGGTAGGTTAAAGAAAGGAAGCCGCGCGGGATTAGCCGCGCGGACTAAGGCGCTGCAGTCGTGGACCGTGAGGCTGGTACCGGCGGAGGTTCGAGTCCTCCCTCGGCAATGTGTGTGTGTGTGTGTGTGTGTGTGTGTGTGTGTGTGTGTGTGTGTGTGTGAGATTGTGTGTGTGTCCTTAGGATAATTTAGGTTAAGAAGTGTGTAAGCTTAGGGACTGATGACCTTAGCAGTCAAGTCCCATAAGAGTTCACACACATTTGAACATTTTTTGAAAGAAAGGAAACCTACGCTTATAGAATTTGTAGACTTAGAAAAGGCTTTTGACAATGGTGACTAGGATATATTCTTTGGAATTCTGAAGGTAGCAGGGGTACAATACACGACCAGAAGGTAACTGACAACTTGTACAGAAACCACATGGCAGTTATATATAGTTGTAAAGAAACATTATTTCATTTACACATACATCTCAGTTTTAACCCTTTTTCTGAACAAGAGCTACTTTTATATCTACCTGAACAAAAACAGATGAATGTGAGTCCAAAACTGAGAGCCTTACAGTTGCGTTGATTGTTCTTACCGAAGTCGTTTTCCTGGCCTTCAGCAGGGCGCCATAATACGATATCAGAGAACAGCTTTTATTTTTTGAGTTGTAACGAGCTTCTGACGATGTATGCATTTTAGTATAAATTCTTAAATTTCTAGTGTTTTGTGTATCCAGCAACCATAGTTCCACATTTTAATTACTGTCTTCTGCATAGCTCCACCATCTTTAGTACGGAGTGCTGTGTTCAGATGTGAGCTGAGTTGGTGACCTTTCGCTCGAAGCTCCAGGCATTGCTGGCTTCGGTCATGCTGTTTGAGACGGTTGCCAATGGGTATCGTTGTGGGGGACCAGACGTGCCGATCAAAGCGATGTCTAGCATGTTCCACGTATCCCCCGATAGGTCTGCTGCTGTGACCATCCAGGTTAGTCCCCATTAAGAATGACACATTGTTGTCGCTTCAAGATGTGGCATCCTTTAGGAACAATATTTTAATTTCTCCACATAATTTCCATCCCTCTCAACTGCCTTACGCCATCATAGAACAAGCACCTGTATACCCGCACGGTAAAATTCTGTACCAACCTGTTGGAGCCACTGTTTGGCATCGTACACAAGGGAGCCATCATCTTCAAACCTTGTTCCACGAAGAGAGTCTTCCAGTTTCCCAAAGACATGATAGTCACATGGAGCCAGGTCAGTAGTGTAAGGCGGGTGTTTCAGTGTTGTCCATCCGAGTTTTGTGATCGCTTCCATGGTTTTTAAACTGTCATGTGGCCGTGCATTGTCGTGCAACAGCAAAACATATTGCTTTTGCCGATGTGGTCGAATACGACTCGTCACATGTACATCAGAATTTATGGTGGTTCCACTTGGCATGATGTCTACAAGCAAGAGTCCTTCGGAATCGATAAAGACCGTAGCCATAACTTTTCCAGCAGAAGGTGTGGTTTTGAATTTTTTTTTTATTGGGTGAATTTGCATGATGCCACTCCATTGATTGCCTCTCCGTCTCTGGTGAAAAATGATGGAGGTTTTATCGCCTGTCACAATTCTTCCAAGAAGTTCATGTCCACCATTCTCGTACTGTTCCAAAAGTTCGCTGCATACCGTTTTTCTTGTTTCTTTGTGAGCCACTGTCAGCATTCTAGGAACCCACCTGGCACAAACCTTTTTTAACGCCAACACTTTCAGTATTCTGCAAACACTTCCTTCCCCTGTCCCAACGTATCGTGACAATTCGTTCACTGAGATGCGTCTGTCAGCAGTCACCAATTCGTTAACTCTCTGCACATTGTCTGGAGTGTGTGCAGCACGAGGCCTGCCGCTGCGAGGATAATCCTCAATATTGCCTTGACCGCTTTCATCACGTAACCTGCTTGCCCACCGACTAACTGTACTGCGATCGACAGCAGCATCCCTATACACCTTTTTCAACCTCTTGTGGATGTTTCCCACTGTTTCGTTTTCACAGCACAAGAATTCTATGGTAGCACGTTGCTTCTGATGGAACTTTCACACATGCAGAATGAAAGCAGTATTTTTACAAAAATAGTGTGCATTTCTTTTGGAGTGGCCCTCGTAATATGAGGGACATCTGTTGCTGATAAAGATCCTGAGCCGGACTGCAGTCACTTGATTTGTTTCAGAGATCTGAGCACTCACAGAGCCTGGGATTACTAGTAATTTGGGACTTCAATGTTTGGCTCGCGGTGCGGCCTCTTAGCGATGTGGCTGCCAAGGAAGGGGGAGGGGGTAATGGAATCCTGTGTGCACGCTAGGTGCATAATGGGAGGAATCACTCAAAATATGAGACGGGTGCTTTAAAAATGGCCTGCAGAGCACAAGTTGCAGCCAGCTGCAGGTGGTGGCTTATGCCAATCCTTTGGATCGGAAGAGATTTTCTCCGGTTGCAGATGGCAATCTGAATTGGTAAAGACTGTCGGTCTTGTTTATGAGATGAAGCCGGAGCTCTGAATACAATCTTCTCGGTTTTCAAGCCGTATCAGTTCGAATAAAGTTCTCAGGCTATAGATGGCTATCTCCGTCATCATCGCCAGGAGTAAAATCACTGACTGCCGGGATTGGCACGGTTTTCCGCTTATATAGGTAAGATTGCAGCCTCTGGCACCAATCGGAAAGGGCCAAAACCACGCGTGCATGGAAGGTGAGTTGGGCAGCTCCGGCCCGCCGCTGGGCCGTTTGACGGCAGGTGGCGCGAGGGGCTGGCGCCACGTTTGAAACTGACGCTCCCGCCTGCCTACACGGCCCGCCCCCACACCATGTTATGTTGTGTTATGTTATGTTAGCCGGGGACCTACAAACGACGGAGAGGCTCCATCCCCGCCGCAGCGGCAGTGGTCCGCAAACCCCACGACGACTACCGCAGTCCACCCCTCCGCCGCCCCACACCGAACCCAGGGCTATTGTGCGGTTCGGCCCCCTGTGGACCCCCGCAGGGAACGTCTCACACCAGACGAGGGTAACCCCTATGTTTGCGTGGCAGAGTAATGGTGGTGTATGCGTACGTGGAGAACTTGTTTGCGCAGCAATCGCCGACAGAGTGTAGCCGAGGCGGAATAAGGGGAACTAGCCTGCATTTGCCGAGGCAGATGGAAAACCGCCTAAAAATCAGCCACAGACTAGCCGGCTCACCGGACCTCGACACAAATCCGCCGGGCGGTTTCGTGCCGGGGACCGGCGCTCATTCCCGCCCGGAAAGCCGTGCGTTAGACCGCACGGCCAACCGCCCCCACACCATACTAATGTGTTCCGCTGCTTCCTGTGAAAACTGTTGCGTGCATTCTAATCTTAGCCGTCTATTTTATAATGGAGTCCCAATGTGTTGCCTCATGAGCTGAGACTCTCGAGTTTACAAACTGTATTTGGTGTCCGTTTTCCAGGCAGTACTCAACTATGGCCGACTTGTCAAGCTCCCTTTGTTTAATATGTCACTTATGCCCGGCACAACGCTCTGCAATTCCACGAATCGTCTGTCTTACATAGCTGCTGCCGCATTCACAAGGGACACCATACAGACCTGTCAGGCGAAGAGCTATGTCGTTTTTAACAAAAGAAAAATGGCTCTGAGCACTATGGGACTTAACTTCTAAGGTCATCAGTCATCAGTCCCCTAGAACTTAAAACTATTTAAACCTAACTAACCTAAGGACACCACACACATCCATGCCCGAGGCAGGATTCGAACCTGCGACCGTAGCGGCCGCGCCGTTTTTAACATGGCGCAGCATAACTCATATCCTGGGGGGCGGGCCGGGACACTAGTCTCAGTCTGTCTCTGCAGTACACGCCCTACCTTGCTGCTCGTTGCCACACAGTATGGCTGGAAAGCAGCCGGCTTGGTCTCTTCTCCCGATTTACTAGGTGTCCTCCTTCGGTGGCACCTGAAAGCGTTTGCAATGTCTGTCTTGCTGTAACCATTCTCTTTGAATATTTGTCTCAAGTGCTTCAATTCAGACTGTAGGTGGTCTTCACTAGAAATAACTTTTTCTCAATGCGCCTCCGGCAGTCGCAATTTTTTTCATGGAGCATATTGAGGAGCAGGCTCTGAACTCTGCGGCGCTGCGTCCGTCTTGCCTCTTAAGGTACGTTGATGACACCCTTCTGATATGGCCTCAGGGTGAAAGAGCCCTGCAGTAGTTCGTCTATCGCATGGACGGTATCCATCTCAACGTTAAATTTACTATTGAATGGATAAGGATGGCAAGCTACGTATCTTGGGTGTTTTAGCTGAACGGAAGGCAGGAGGCCGGCTTCGTCATTTAGTGTACAGGAAACAGACGCAAATTTATCGATACTTGAACGCCGATTATTTTATCCACTCTGTAGACAAGACAGCAGTCCTGTACACGGTAGTACACAGACCAAAGGTTATTTCTGACGAAGACCATCCACAATCTGAATTGCAGCACTTCAGACATATGTTCAGAGACAACAGTTATAGCGAGAGAGAGACAGCAAACGCTTTCAGATGCCACTGAAGAAGGACGCCTTGTGAATCGGAAGAAGAAGCCAAGTCGGCTGCTTTCCTGCCATACTGTATGGCAACGAGCAGCCAGGATTCAAGATATGCTGGTCTTGTTGGAGACGACATAGCTCTTCCCGTGACGGGTGTGTATGGTATGCCGTGTGAACGTGGCACCATCTACACAGGTCAGACAATTCGTGGAGTGGCAGAGCGTTGAGCCGGGGATAAGCAACATAATAAACAAAGGGAGCTTTACAAGTCGGCCATAGCTGAACACTGTGCGGCGGGGTGGGTCGCTCTCCCAGTATCCTTTAAACAATCTGTCCACATACCTGGATAAGCTTCAGGTTGTCTGCCCCCTCACTTGCGATAGTTTAGCCCAAAAAAAGGCAGCGTTGACAAAAATTCTACGAAATATCTGCCACGCAAAGGCTACATAACTCCAGTCCAAGGGAAGAAGCTGAAAGTTAGTTAAACTATAGTGTTCGGGATTCTCGCACGACTCATTTGAAAAAATGTCTAAAATTGCCTTTTAGTTGGTTTATTGTCTCTTCAGGGTAAATGACTATCAAGTCCGTATTTAATATCCTGACACTAATTGTGCAATGTTACTGACTGTATAACAAGTTCACACCCAAAAGCAGCCAGAAGATATTTAGTCCGACCCGATATTTTAAACGTTCCTAAGCAGTCACTGACCCACGACTTCTTGTGCAGAAGTGGTCGCTGTATTGTGAAATGTTCACACGTGAAATCTCGTAAAATGTATCACTCACTGAGCTCAACACTGTAGTCGCTTTTCATCAACTACACGAGAACCGATGAAACGCCCGGATTTCTTCGTTTTGGTATAAATTTGATCAGCGCGATTTAACATACGGTTTACCAGAAGATGGCTTCCGAGCAACTGTCTCCATTCATAGATCTGAGGCACAAAGCCCTCCTCAAACGCGCAGGAAATTGCTGAATTCTTATCAGCTAGTATATTAAGCAGCCAATCAGATCATCTTGAGCACTTCTATACGCGCGGTATTTGTAGAGTCAGCTAATCAGATTACCACAAGTAATTTAGACTAAAAATTTCGTAATTCCGAAAGTAAATAAAATTTAATGAATAGAAAATACGATTCTTTTTCACAAAATAAATTACTAATAACTGTAATACTCAACGCTCCTTCTAGCTGCCCTTTACAAAATCAAGCTCATTCAGACATACGTCAAAAAATTTCCCTATTACACAACAACTGCCTCACGCTTACATTTACATAGTTTTAATAAAATATCACATTCTCATTTTACACTCTCTCTCTCTCTCTCTCTCTCTCTCTCTCTCTCTCTCTCTCTCCAAAACACTCACACAACCAAAACACAATGAAGTAATTATTTTCCAATGTACTGTTAACTACGTCAGAAACCTGTGGCAATGAAACTGAAGAAAATTTCAGAAAATTAGATTATATGAACGTATGCTCTAAGTTGTAGTTTCGGTTGATACTGCATATGAACACATTACAGTCCCTAACTAGTTTCACATTGCCAACACAGTTACTATGTGGTTTAGGTAAAAACTATTATTTCCGAAAGTATTGAAGTTGCTGATTTGAAATTTTAGCAGTATGGTTCTGTTATCCATAGAATTTGATACACTAAGTACGAAAAAGATCGATCAATATGTAATAGGACTTCTTCAGATTCATAGAGAGTACGTGTAACGTATTGCATGCAGTATTACTTAGTCAAGTACACCGCTCGCGCAGCCCAGTAGCCAGCGTCAGCTGTGAGAGCGTGAGAACCACCACCTCCTCTCCTCCCGGTCCACGGCAAGCTACGCTTACAATGGAAGGCGACAACTTGTAATAATTTGCTACTTACAGCTGCCTGGAAAACGCACACAAAATGCAGCTTGAAAACACGAGACTCTTGGCTCATGCGTCAACATTTTGGGACTTCATTGTAAAAGAGGCGGATGAGTCTAGAAACAAACAGCAACAATTTTAACAGAGAACAGCTGTACACACTTAGCATGGCGTGAGGCGGTTTTGGATATCGACAGGAAGCAAAGAAAGAGAGGAACCGTAGCAGCCCCGGCAGTCAGTGAACTCCTGACGACGATGGCGGAGATGGTCATCGAGAACTCGAGGATTTTATTCGAACTGACGCGGCTTGAAAACCGAGAACGTTTTATTCACGTATGCCGCCGCGAAAGACTCAGAGGACACAAACCCCTGATCTGCCCCGTCCTTCGCAATGCAAATGTTGCATTGATATCCACCCCTGCTAAGTTCTGTAAGTCCTCCAGATCCTCGAACGTTACGCACTCTGCCTTGCTTTCTGCTCTGTTTACCTTCCCCCATAAGGACCGTTTACCAGCTCATCCCACCTCTCCTAACTCACACTGAACACCTACGAAAAACCTCCGCCGTCTGAAAACTCGACTCCAATAATCCTATCATTTCCCCTCTACTTCCAATCCTCCTATCCTGGCGCGCCTTTGCCAATACATTCCACCAAACCTACATCTACGCATCCTCCACCTACTCTCCTAAAGAAACTCCAAGCATCTCCCACTCCCTATAAGTCACGCCTCCCATTTCACATCAGCGCTACGTCTCCCTCCCTTCAATTCCTTATCCCTCTTTTTCTGTCTCCAGCTGCCTTTCTTTCCCCCACTCCCCTTTTACCAATAACTATTAGCGTCATCAATTCTCCCCTCTACTCCACCTCTTCTTCTGTCCCAACAGCTGCCCGCATCTCGTGGTCGTGCGGTAGCGTTCTCGCTTCCCATGCCCGGGTTCCCGGGTTCGATTCCCGGCGGGGTCAGGGATTTTCTCTGCCTCGTGATGGCTGGGTGTTGTGTGCTGTCCTTAGGTTAGTTAGGTTTAAGTAGTTCTAAGTTCCAGGGGACTTATGACCACAGCAGTTGAGTCCCATAGTACTCAGAGCCATTTGAACCATTTGTCCCAACAGCCACTTCTACCGCATCGCTGTTCTGCGCCAGTCTTCCATCCTTATACCACCACATACCTACCTTCCTCATCGGCTAGCATTTCGTCCCTTCAACAACAGACTCCCTACCCAGGGCAGATCCTTCTGGTTCTTAGTGGCAGAAAAGTGTTTCTTTTAAATATCAGTTTCGGTATTAGGTTATAAATGTCTTTAAACGTGCGCTTATTGTGTTTCGTTTTAACTTTTATTATTGCTGCTTCTAACTACCAGTGCAAGAGATCTTACGTTTCGTATATCTAAAAACTTCTATTTTACTTTTTCCCTCAGAAAATCTAATTAAATTATTACTGTAAATTGGCGGGTTGCCTGTACCGCTGACAACCCACCTTCTCCCCCCTGCGCACATGGGGTGCGAGGGATGAAATAACAATAAAGAAAGAAAAACAGCTCCGGCATTCAGTGGTTTTATTCCTGATGACGATGGCGGAGACAGCCATCTAAAGCTGACGCGGCTTGAAAACCGAGAGTACCTTACTCAGATATACTGCAGCGAAAGACTCAGAGGACAAAAGGCAGAGATCACAATCTGGAGCACCGTCGACTTGAAGACCTTTGATACCGAGCCGAGTGAAGGGTCTGAATCAGAGGCTCAGACAATTCTGCGACCGTGTAGCCTGCTGATTCCTCGACTTCTGCCATTGGGTGGTGGGGTTTCGCGTCCCACTAACATGTCAGAGGTCCACTACACACAGAAGACATTTACACGGGTATTGGTGACTTTGTGGAATGGACTGTGAGGTCTCATTGGGTTGGATGGTCTCAGGAAAGTAGAGTCTCATTGCGCGCCGGACAGACATGGCAAGAAGCAGATTGTAGTTGTAAACTGTCGTAGCCGTTATGGAAAATAGCCAGAGCTCCAAGCGCTTATAGAAAGCACTGAAGCTCAAATCGATGTAGGTATCGGAAGGTAGCTACAGTTAGAAATAAGTTCCACTGAAATTTTTACCAGTGACCTAAAGGTGTTCAAAAAGAAAAGGTTAAATACCGTTCGTGGTGGAGTGTTTGCTGCTATTAGAAATAGTTTGTTTTGTTGTGAAATTGAAATAGATTGTTCCTGTGAGTTAGGATAGATAGAAGTTACACTTGATAACTGGAATAAATTAATAATTGGTTCCTTTTATCGACCACCGTCTCAGATGATTTAGCTGCTGAAATTTGCAAAGTTGGGAAGAAAACTCATTTCAAATAGGTACCCCACAATTATAGTTGGTGGTGACTTCAATCTATCCTCGATATGTTGGCTAAAATATCTTTTTGAAGTCGGTGGTAGGCATAGAACATCCTCCGAAATCGTTCTAAATGCTTTCTCCGAAAATTATTTTGAACTACACTCCTGGAAATGGAAAAAAGAACACATTGACACCGGTGTGTCAGACCCACCATACTTGCTCCGGACACTGCGAGAGGGCTGTACAAGCAATGATCACACGCACGGCACAGCGGACACACCAGGAACCGCGGTGTTGGCCGTCGAATGGCACTAGCTGCGCAGCATTTGTGCACCACCGCCGTCAGTGTCAGCCAGTTTACCGTGGCATACGGAGCTCCATCGCAGTCTTTAACACTGGTAGCATGCCGCGACAGCGTGGACGTGAACCGTATGTGCAGTTGACGGACTTTGAGCGAGGGCGTATAGTGGGCATGCGGGAGGCCGGGTGGACGTACCGCCGAATTGCTCAACACGTGGGGCGTGAGGTCTCCACAGTACATCGATGTTGTCGCCAGTGGTCGGCGGAAGGTGCACGTGCCCGTCGACCTGGGACCGGACCGCAGCGACGCACGGATGCACGCCAAGACCGTAGGATCCTACGCAGTGCCGTAGGGGACCGCACCGCCCCTTCCCAGCAAATTAGGGACACTGTTGCTCCTGGGGTATCGGCGAGGACCATTCGTAACCGTCTCCATGAAGCTGGGCTACGGTCCCGCACACCGTTAGGCCGTCTTCCGCTCACGCCCCAACATCGTGCAGCCCGCCTCCAGTGGTGTCGCGACAGGCGTGAATGGAGGGACGAATGGAGACGTGTCGTCTTCAGCGATGAGAGTCGCTTCTGCCTTGGTGCCAATGATGGCGCCGTGCAGGTGAGCGCCACAATCAGGACTGCATACGACCGAGGCACACAGGGCCAACACCCGGCATCATGGTGTGGGGAGCGATCTCCTACACTGGCCGTACGCCACTGGTGATCGTCGAGGGGACACTGAATAGTTCACGGTACATCCAAACCGTCATCGAACCCATCGTTCTACCATTCCTAGACCGGCAAGGGAACTTGCTGTTCCAACAGGACAATGCACGTCCGCATGTATCCCGTGCCACCCAACGTGCTCTAGAAGGTGTAAGTCAACTACCCTGGCCAGCAAGATCTCCGGATCTGTCCCCCATTGAGCATGTTTTGGACTGGATGAAGCGTCGTCTCACGCGGTCTGCACGTCCAGCACGAACGCTGGTCCAACTGAGGCGCCAGGTGGAAATGGCATGGCAAGCCGTTCCACAGGACTACATCCAGCATCTCTACGATCGTCTCCATGGGAGAATAGCAGCCTGCATTGCTGCGAAAGGTGGATATACACTGTACTAGTGCCGACATTGTGCATGCTCTGTTGCCTGTGTCTATGTGCCAGTGGTTCTGTCAGTGTGATCATGTGATGTATCTGACCCCAGGAATGTGTCAATAAAGTTTCCCCTTCCTGGGACAAAGAATTCACGGTGTTCTTATTTCAATTTCCAGGAGTGTATTAATTCAGGAACCAACTTCAAGTGTGAATGGTTGCAAAAACATACGTGACCGCTTGGCAACAATTAATTTGAACAGATATGGAGCATCATGACGAATACAGGGATTAGTGACCACAAAACCGCAAAAAATAAATGCAAAATATATCTATTTAAGAAAGCAGACAAAAATTCGCTTGACGCTTTCCTAGGAGACAGTCTCCACTATTTCCAAACTAACAATGTAAGAGTGGACCAAATGTGGCTTAAATTCAAAGAAACAGTATCCGCGACAATTGAGAGAACTATATCAAATAAATTAATGAAAAATACAATAATTTCTTCACGTACGGTTTCACAGCCTAAATGTATCGTCTAAGTGATGTAATAATTTTAGCCACTACAGACAGTAAGTTTTATTCCTTTAATGCACCATGTATGCAAATTACATTAGTGGCCAGTTTCGGCCTTATGTCATTATCAAATTATGGTACTGGTGATGTGTGTTGACATTTAAAAAATTTCCGTGTTATGTGGCGGCGTGTCTGTCCCCACACAGCACGGAAAAAAACTAGTATGCAATTTATATGCATGGTGCATTGAAGGCATAAAACTGACAGACTATCGTGGTTAAAATTGTTCCATCATTTTGTTAATAAAAGATAGTACTGATCCCCCATGGTACACAAAACAGAATACTGTTGCGGAAGCAACGAGAAAAGGATGCCAAATTCAAAAGAACGCAAAATCTACAGGGTTGGAAATGTTTCACTGAAGCTCGTGCACATACTTTAATGCGAGATGCTTTCACTACTTTCACAACTGAATACTGTCTCGAGCTCTTGCAGAAAACCCGAAGAGATTCGGGTCATATGTAAAGTTCACCAGGGACAAGACACAATCAATACCCTCACTGTGCGTTACACATGGTAATATTACTGATGACAGTGCTACCAAAGCAGAGTGAAAAAAGACAAAAAAAAAAGGTTCAAATGACTCTGAACACTATGGGACTCAACTACTGTGGTCATAAGTCCCCTAGAACTTAGAACTACTTAAACCTAACTAACCTAAGGACATCACACACATCCATGCCCGAGGCAGGATTCGAACCTGAGACCGTAGCGGTCGTGCGGTTCCAGACTGTAGCGCCTTTAACCGCTCGGCCACTCCGGCCGGCTGAAAAAAGACAGTTTTCCGAAATTCCTCCACAAAAAAAAAGACGATGTGTATATTCCAGAACTCGAATAAAGAACAGCTACCACGATGAGTAACTTAGAAGTAGATATCATTGATGCAGAGAAATAGCTTAAATCATTGAGGAAAGTCTTCCGGTCCAGATGGTTTACCAATTTTGGAAAACGTCTTTCCGAGATTGATGTCTGAAATACTCCTCTGTGACACTGACAAGGGGGAGATTGAGTCAATAATTAAATCACTGAAGACTTACGACTCTCATGGATGTGATGGAGTGCCTAGCAGAATATTAAAGTACTGTGCTGCAAATGGTAGCCCTGTAAAGAGCCATATTTGTAATTTTTCCTTTAAGAATGGTCAGTATCCTGAACGATTAAAGTACTCAGTAGTGAGTCGCTTTGTGAAAAGGGAGAAAGGGATAATGTCGACAATTTTAGATCCATTTCTTTGCCAAATGCTAAAGTTATTGAAAATGCTGTGTATGTAATGATAATTGAAAATTTTATTTCATATAATTTGCTATCAAATGTACAGTTCGGTTTTATAGAAGTGGTTTAACAACTGAAATTTTTTTGATTTAACTAATGCGTTTGATTGTGTTGATCACAAAATATTGCCCCAGAAGTTGGACCACTCCACGGGGAGTAGCTCACAATTGGTTCGGGTGCTACTTTAACAACAGACAGCAAAACGTCATTATCCACAGTGCTGAGAATGGCTGTGATGTGGAGTGTGAGCGGGGCGCAGTCAAATGGGGAAAGGGGGGGGGGGTGCCCCAGGGATCGGTGCTGGGGCCACTCCTGGTACTTATTTATATAAATGATATGCCCTCTAGTATTACAGATTACAGATGATTCTAAAATATTTCTGTTTGCTGGTGACACTAGCTTGGTAGTAAAGGATGTTGTATGCAACACTGGCACTGTTTCAAATAGTGCAGTTAAAGACGTAAGTTCATGGCTTGTAGAAAATAAACTAAAGCTTAGTTACAGTAAGACTCATTTTGTACAGTTTATAACACACAATTCAACAAAACTCGACGTTTTAATTTCACAGAATGGGCATATGATTAGTGAAACTGAACAGTTCAAATTTCTAGGTGTTGAGATAGTAAACTGTATTGGAAAGCCCACGTTCAGGATCTTGTTAGAAGACTTAATGCTGCCATTTTTACTGTTCGAACGGTATCTGAACTAAGTGATAGTTCGATACGGAAAGTAGCCTACTTTGCTTAATTTTATTCGTTTGTGACGTACGGTATTATATTTTGGGGTAACTCTTCCCTTTCTCAAAGGGTATTTTTGGCTCAGAAACGAGAGGCTCGGGCAATAAGTGGTGTAAGTTCACGAGCCTCTTGTCGACCTCTGTTCATTAGTCTGGGTATTCTGACATTAGCCTCTCAATATATATATTCTTTACTGTCGTGTGTTGTTAACAATATCAATTTATTCCCAAGAATTAGCAGGTTTCACTCAGTTAATACTAGGCAGAAACCCAATCTGCAATCGGATCGCATTCCCGTAACTCATGTGCAGAAAGGTGTGCAAGATACTGGTGCATCCATTTTCAATAATCTACCACAAGAATTCAAAAATCTTATCAGTAATCCACAATCAAATCGAAGCTGAGGAGTTTCTTCATGTGTCACTCCTTCTATTATATCGAGTAGTTGCTTGAAAAGTTAAGCTGATCCCTGTGTTATAAGGTATGGCTTGTCTTATTTGGGTTCATCTGTTTTATCTGTTATTACTTTTATGTTGTAATTTCATGTACTGACACGCTTCATTACCTTGGAAATTTGTTCCTCAATTTAGTCCTACGGAGCCAGACGTGAAAAAAAATTAGATTTCTAAAACAATAGGTCGACGCTTAGCAATGGTATGCAACTTCTCGCCGACGAAAGATCCGTACCTAAGGACTGAGAAGTTACACAGGTCCCACCAGTACCCAAGAAAGAAAGTAGGAGTAATCTGGTGAATTACAGACCCACATTGCTAACGTGGATTCTCAATGGGATTTTGGACATATGCTGTGTTCGAACATTATGAATTACCTTGAAGAAAACTATTTATTGAGTAAAAGCCAATAGGATTCAGCAAATATGGTTCTTTTGAAACACAACTAGCTCTTTATTCTCACGGAGTGAGTGCTATCGGCAGGGATATGAAACTGATTCCATATTTCTACATTTCCAGAAGGCTTTCGACATCGTTGCTCACAGGAGACTTCCAATCAGATTGTGTGTGTGTGTGTGTGTGTGTGTGTGTGTGTGTGTGTGTGTGTGTGTGTGACTGGATTCGTAAGTTCCTGTCAGAAAGGTCATAGTCCGTAGTAGTCGGCGGAAAGTCATCGAGTAAAACAGAAGTGGTATCTGGTGTTCCCCAAGTGAGCGTCATAGGCCCTCTTCTGTTCCTAATCCATATAAACGATTAGAAGACAACCTGTACAAACCCTCTTAGATTGTTTGCAGATGAGGCTATCATTTACCGTCTAGTGAAGTCATCAGAAGATCAAAACAATTGCAGAATGATTTAAACACGATATATGCATGGTGCGAAATGTGCCAATTGACTCTAAATAAGAGAAAGTGTGAAATCATCCACATTAGTACTAAAAGGAATCCGCTTAATTTCGGTTACACGATAAATTACACAAATCGAAAGGTTGTCGGTTCAGCTAAATACTTGGGAATTACAAATGCGAATGACTTAAACTGGAACGATCGCATAGATAGTAATGCAGGGAAGGCAAACCAAAGACTGTGTTTTAGTGGCAGAGAACCTAGAAGAGGCAACAGGTCTACTAAAGAGACTGCCGATACTACGTTTGTCTGTCCTCTGCTAGAGTGTTGTTGTGCGATGTGGGATCTTTACCAGATAGGATTGTCGGAGGACAGCGAAAAAGTCCAAAGAAGGGCACCTCGTTTTGTATTATCGCGAAATATAAGAGAGGGTGCCATGGCTATGATAAGGCAGTTGGGGTGGCAATCATCAAAACAAAGGTATTTCTCGTTGCGGCGAGATCTTTCCGCGAAATTTCAATCAACAACTTTCTCCTCTGAATGCGAAAATATTTTGTTGACGCCAGTCTACGTAGGGAGATATGATCTTCATAATAAAATAAGAGTAATCAGAGCTCGGACGGAATGATTTCAATCAACAACTTTCTCCTCTGAATGCAAAAATATTTTGTTGACGCCAGTCTACGTAGGCAGATATGATCTTCATAATAAAATAAGAGTAATCAGAGCCCACAAGGAATGATTTCAGTATTCATTTTACCCATGCACTTCTCGAGAGTCGAACGATAGAGAAACAGTGTGAAGGTGGTTCGATGAACACTCTACAGTACACTGAAGTGTGAATTGCAGAGTAGTCACGTAGATTTAGACGTAGACATGCGAGCTATTTGTTAACAATTTTTAAAGGCAGTACTAAATTATTCACTGAAAGTTTCCCCGGATTGTTCAGTTCTGTTTGTGGAGTAGTCTGTCAAGGAAAGATTAAAGTTTATTTAATAGCTACGTTCTGGTAAAATTAATTCCGACTAGGACAAAAAAACTAAGGCTTTTTTATTAGAATCATTCCAGCATCCACCTGCTGAAATTTAACGATGCACCTGGCAGCCTGAACTTGAATTTACAGGTTGGTTGTATCGACACCCTTTTTCCTTCAGGTCAAGAGTCCAGGGCTGTACCGCTGCTCCACTTGGACGTATAGCAGCAATTCTAGATCCAGGAAGAAGACCGCCACACCTCGCAGGAACTGAACCTTGGAGACACGACTCTTGGCGACGGCTCCCGACCGCAAGGCGAGGCCGCGCCATTTCGGCGCATGACGTCACACTACAAACGTACAGCACTCGGCCACCCTGAGCACTCGGAGCAGAACACAACGTTGTCAGGCAATCTGTTTGAAATACCTCGGCGATGACGTAGTGACCTTAACTCTGTTGCAGGCAGAACAAAACAAAACCATTTGCTGTCAGCACATTACACTACTTCAAAGTGTCACAGGTAGTTAATACAAAAGTCGTGCGACTGGGATGGATTATACTTCAGGACTATGGACTCCGTTCAGGATATATTTTGTCTGGTGTAGTTTTTTAAAATGATTTCTGGCGTGGTTGTTGGAACATAGTATGTAAGAAAGTTGCGTCGATGATTTTATATATCGTAAACATTAAGATTTCGTTTCGCCTATGATACTGAGAAGTCTGCAAACATAATTGTCGTTGGTAATGAAAGTTTTCTAAGAACGCATTCTGCTGTTTTAGGGATTCGGCACGATTTGCAGGTCATGAAATGTAGTCGCGGTTGTGAACATGGACAACCATCAGCTGTATAACGGAATGACGTCAATGGACATTCGTGTCGGACCGGGGCTCGAATCCTGATTTGCTGCTTATCGCGAGCGATCGCCTTACCATTTTCTTCTCTACATTATGTTCGTCATTGTTTTCGATACCTTTAGG